>NC_048895.1:95239030-95521993 GCF_011077185.1 Oxyura jamaicensis | reverse complement strand
TTCTTTCTTTCTTTCTTTCTTTCTTTCTTTCTTTCTTTCTTTCTTTCCTTCTTTCCTTCTTTCCTTCTTTCTTTCTTTCAAAACCAAATAACCAATTCATTGTGTGTTGTGTGTTCCCATTACAAGACAGGAATATACGTACATTACCGTGGTGATAAGAAAAATCTTTTGCTTCCTCTTTTTAAACGTAGGCTGTGTTGAATCTTCTTGGGCTATCTTTTCTCAAAATAGAAACCCAGCAGATCACACATACTCTTTATAAAACACAGAACTTATTTTAGCTCTTCCTGTGTTTTACATGGGATTAAGTAACCTAGGAAACTCAAGATTTCTTCTAGCACTACACTAATCAACCTCACTGTCTTAAAATACACTGTGAAGTTTAAAATGCATTTGATGGCCTAAACATTCACAGGAACTTAGTGTTGTAGATCACAGGAGGAAAGCTCATTTACCCATCAGCTTTACAGCTCCAAGCAAGGCAGAGCTGCATAAAAGATACTTTGTCATTCCCTTGCCCTTCATACCAGGCTGGTTCTCCGGCTGTTGGGGGACAAAGACATATGAGCCACCTCCATGTACAAGGCCACAGACATTTTTACATGGATTGAAGCCTGTGGACAGCTTTCTGTCCTATTTACTAAACACTGATTACCGTTTTTTAATTGCAGAATGTCACTGGTAATTGCACCCAGTCTGTGATATACTTGCTTGGCTGAAGTGCCAGTGACTTTTTTCATATTTGCATTTAAGTCTCACACCTCCTTTCTTTCAAGACCTCTCACCTTACCATTTCAGTAAACAAGTAATCATACAGACAAAATAATAATAAAAATAATAAAAGAAGCCTCCTCCCCCCACCAAAAAAAAAAAAAAAAAAAAAAAAAAAACTCAAATGACTTACAATAAATAGTCCCTGTAAGGGTGATTATTTTTCAGAAACCTAAAGCTCTTTTGGAAAGTCCCTTTTAAAGATTTCTATTGTAATTTAATAACACTAAAGCATTTTGCTATACTTTACTCATTTTATTAGAATCAAGGTAGAATAAGCCAAAGTGTCTGAGCCCCAGAGCCACAAGCAGTCTCAGCTGTGCTTCACCCACGTCCACATATTCCTGAAGTCTGGAGCCACTATTAGCCTGACCCTACAGCAAGGGAGCTGGGAGTTACAGCATGTTGTATAGGATTAGTTTTTTCCCCTTCTGTCTGCCTGGTCTAGGCAAAATACTGTGAAGTCAGCAAAGCACATGCTTATATTGCTAAGGAAGCAGAAGGAGCAAAGGGTGGGAAAAGTATTCTCCTTTCCACTGGTAGCCAGACATTAGATCAGCTTAGCTAAAACCTTCAAATCCCACTTACCTACCTATTTTATGGCTCTGAACAATGCAGAAATGTTTTACAATTCCACCACTTTTTCATTTGCCTTTCCTATACCTTCGTCTTTATTTTGGCTACTAATTGTGAAAATTTCTCAGCACGAAGATGACTTCTCACTCCCACTGTGTATCTGTCACATTGCACTACATGAACTAAGTATCATGACTCCTTTTGTGTAAAGTGGGTTTGGGTCAAAAATAGTAATATCGTATTTAAATAGATCGATCAATATCAGAAACAAGATGGAAATAATTCAACAGCAGAAAGGGATACTACAGCTGCAGTGGCAAGAGGTGATCTCGTATTACTCTGCAATCTGTTCAAATCTACACGTGGGAAAGAGAGAAAAAAGGTTTGGCAAGATCAGATGTGCCATGGCCAACTTCAAGACTATCTAAGGAGCTTCAAACTTAGGTTCTAGCACTTCGGTGAGACTGTAAACATGACAAATTATTTCAATGTAGCCTTGTGTCTACCAACCAGCAATGTCTGTCCATACAGCTGCCATGCTATAAATGTACACCTCGATGGAATTTTCACAGGGGATTAGAACAAACCCTGATGCTCCTCTGAGTTAATTTGCTATCTGGGACCCTGATTTGGGCACCACGTTTTGTGTATACACAAAACGTGGTGCCCAAATCAAGCACACAAAACAACCAACAACTCTTTTCCTCAGTTATAATAATTTAGTTTTGAAAATTTTTAGCTGCAGTTTATCTATAAAACATAGCCTTGATTTAAATAATGCTTACACGATGTTTAAACTCTTCTGAAAATAGGAAAAATATAATCAATCAGATTACAATTGGAAATGAGGAGATTTATAAAATTTAGATCAAATACAGCAGATGACTTTTAAATTTCCTGTAATAATATATCAAATAAGTTACTCTATTTTGAACCCAGCAACTTGTATAGTACTACATAACTCCCAGACATGGAGAGACATGTTATCAAGAGGCATAAAGCAGTGCTGTTTTTATCTAATTTTTTATCTATGTTTTTAATTATATTTTCCAGCTACTTTTTTCTTGTTCAAGGTTCTGCTAGAGTAAAAATTCTTCTACTCAGTATTTTTCTCCTCTGTTGAAGGTACATGTACTTTCTAATCAAATCTTTACATCAGCTGCATCTGCAGTTGATGGGAAGGGATTGACAAATGATTTTCTCCAAGCTCAATTCAGTAGTAAAATATCATTTCTCACTTCCAATTTTTGGTGTTTCTCTTTCCTCCTTCCCATTCCAAGGTTTCATCTACTTCAAAAAAAAAAAAAAAAAAAAAAAAGGAGCAAGGGAGTAAGGGAGGGGAAGCTTCAGTATTGTTTTCGTTAAGTATTCATGTACTGACATGAAAATATGCTCAAATTATTTAATTAAGAAAGATACATCTTTAGCTCACATAGAGGTAAGCATCAAAGGTAGAGGAAGACTGGAAGAAAATTGCCAGAAATTCTTCTTATAATTGTAAATTCATACTCAAGTAAAGAAACATCTCCTTTTTCATAAGAATTTTTAAGATCTTGTATTTTTTTTCTGTATGAATTAGAAGTTGCACAACGGTAGCCACAATTCAGAAAAATGACCCCTGCAGTTTATGGGGAATTTAAACTACAGCTGGTGAATTTGCAGTCAAAGATATTACACTACTAAAAGGGGCTGGTCATTGGTTTTCCTGGAATTCAGAAAGGAGCACAACATGGACTGCAATATATTGTTACTAACAAAAGATTTGAAACAACCAAGTACAGATGGAATATGCAATTCTCAAAAAAGCTAGTGCGGGTAAGTGAAGTGTACCTCGTTATTCTCAAGTAAAGATGCTGAAGGTGTTTTAAAAAAAAAAAAAAAGTAAAGAGTAAAAAAAAAAAAGTGAGGAATTCTGACACGGTAGACTGAAGTCATCTTAGAGATGTATAGTGGCTGAAGACATAATCCGTGACTATTTTCTACTTTAACCAACAGTCTGGATACATACAGTTCAGCAGAAATCATTTAGTGTTCCCCCTAAGCAAGTGGGAAATCAGTGCAAGGCATTGGTTCCACTGTTTCTCAAGGCTAAAAGCACCAAAACACTCTGAGGATATACATCGGTAAATAATTAAATTCCTTGTTCACGATACCTCTGGGAATTTGGAAAGGAGGTAATTTGTCCATCTCAGAAAAGACAACATTTTTCCAGGCTGCTGCTATAATGACACAATTACTTGTTTTCATTATTATTTAGAGAGCACATTTAATGCTATTATTAGAGAAAAACAACAAAAAAAATTTCAGAGTATTTTTTTTTCTGCATATTAATTTTCTTTAAGCATTCCATGTTATAAATAAATGTAGTATTCAAATGATTTTATATATTATCATTTCCATACATCAGCAGAAAGCTATTCTCCTTTACTAAGTGGTACCAGGACCAGATACAATGAGAGCAAAGATCAGCAAAAATCCAGAATACTTTACAAGAGATGGTTGGAAGCAAAAAATATGTCCCAGCAAGGATTCCCTTCCCTATACTTACCATTTTTCATTTAAGATTGAAACTACTGCACTGTCCTTCAAAGTCTTTAGACCATTATTTCTTAAACATTTTGCTATTGGTATATAAATATGCAAGAGTGAAATCTTAATACAAAGTCAAATGACCCTCTGATTTCAACAGGGAGGATTTAATTCAGGGTATTCCACTCTGAAAGAGCATTACTTGACAGTTCTGCCATCTACAGAGAAGTTCTATGTGCATCCCTATACATAAAATCCAATTAAACTGTGAAGAACAAAAAGTTTCAGTGTGGTTCTTGTAATCTAAAAGAGATGATTAAAGGACTTCTGAGGCATGCAGAGATACAAATTAGCAAAATAAAAGGATTTTAACAAGGCCAAAGTTACACAGATAAAGCAAAAGCTACATATCTAGTGAGGATTTGATCTAACTCCTAAACAGATTATAATTATGTTAAAAAGCCATACACATTGCTGATTTCTAAAGTCTATGAAATATTGTAAGCCTTAGGGTAACACAAAAACCTACTGAAGAAAGGAAAAAAAAAAACACACGTCATTAAACCCCACACACATAGTTTCATTTCCAAATCATGGCAAAATAAGTCAACTAAAGACACGACTGGGACAAACACACACACACACAAACGACAACAAAAACCCAACACAGTTGGTGTAGTATTTTTACTCAAGCTATGGTACCATTGAATTGAACAGAAAATTTAGGTGTCATCTATAAAGTTCACTTTGGAGCTTGCTCTGACTGCTTATTCACTAAACCAGCAAAATGGAGTTGGCCCAAGCCTAAATAGCTTCCCTTCCCTACCCCTCAAGAAAATTCCCCACAGCAGAATAAAACAAAGCAGGAGATTTCTTGTAATGACATTTCTAATCAGCACATGGCATTGCGTTGCTTGTGATCCCTCAGAGCATCACCTTAAACCTCCCTAACTTAACTGCATCGCAATTAACCCAGGAACAAACAAATACTGAAGGATATCTCTCACTAAGGAAGAATTAACAAAACTGAAGCTAGGCCCAGAGTAATTACATGGAAGGAGCAGGCAAAATTCAAAACTAAAGAGAAGTCTAAGTGGAATTACATACACTTTTGGAAAGGAAAAACAGATTCAAGAGAGCTGGTTGCATCAACAGTCTTTCCTTATGAATATAAATACTCATAGCTACAATTAAACAATTTTAATAAAGAATTAAGAGCCTTTCACAGTCTTACATGGGCTTTAAGAAAAGCCTTTTATATCCATATATGCATCTTCTTCTCCCAACACTATCAGTAGGAAACACATGAAGAATGACTGTTGCTGGGCTTGGTTGTATTCAATACTTCATTTTCATGGCCTGCTTTCATTTACATTAAAATTCTTCACCTAGCAATGTCCTTTAGATCACAGTATGTTTATGCAGAGAAGCCTTCAATGTCCTGTCCTTTTATGTTCATATGTAAATTTTATGGATGTGCAAGAAATGGGTTTTGCTCATCACTGCAGTCTTTTAAGTCCACGGTGTAAACCTCCCATGTATAAACATTTGAATTGCACCTGAAATTAAAAACTAACTTTCTCTTATAAGCACCATCTTGCAGCAACAGACTCTCTTCTTGGCTCAGCAACTGCACCTGCAGTTTATGACACTCTCAAAACAGTAATAAGATAAGTTGGGTTTCTTATTTCTATTGTTTGCATTGAACCCTGCTGA
The DNA here is from genome assembly GCF_011077185.1 of Oxyura jamaicensis. Classification (NCBI taxonomy): domain Eukaryota; kingdom Metazoa; phylum Chordata; class Aves; order Anseriformes; family Anatidae; genus Oxyura; species Oxyura jamaicensis. The sequence goes on along the minus strand of NC_048895.1, from coordinate 95,516,401 downwards.
AAACAGAAATGGAGCTATAGAGATAGATCAGAGGTTCTCCTGCATTTTAATTTTTTTACATATCAGAAACCTTCAATAAAAACAGGACTACTTTGCATGGGAATACTGCCTGCCTGATGGCACAGTCTTCTATCTCACACAGATGTTATTCCTGCTCTACTTTGCCATAAGAAAGAACACTCCTCGGTTTGAGCACAGTACCTTCCAGGCTGTTTTGGAACAGGATTAAGACTACTGCAAAGCATCCATGCATTCCTATACCTATGCCCTTGGAGCAGGCTATTAAGACGGCTCTAACCATGTCATAACACTACTGGGCTCCCAAAAATGTATATTATCATTATTAATAAAAAAAATTACGTGAGCCTTAGAAGACATTGTGAAACTACAGAATTTCATTTATCCAAAGAAAGACTCTTCCAGAAAATTACATCTGATTTCAAGCCCCTCTTGAGTCTGAGCAAATTCATTTTATTATCTTACTTACTCATTTAGCCTTTATTGGGATAAAGATAATTGGCAAAGCAGTGTCAAATAGCAGAAAAGAAAGCAGAAGTCATACAGCAGGAAAAGGGAGAGCACCACCAGTATATCTCTAAGGCATACCTACTGCAGGCTCCCTTTTGCTTTTTGTTTGTTTTTAAATGAAGCTTTAGAGGCAGCTAATGTTTTCAACTCAGCTCCAGACTGAGCCGAGAGTACTACCAGCTAACTGTGAAAAAACAGTCAGAAGAGTTTCAGACACATATAGCAAGGAGTGAGTTAATATTATTTTCTTTAAGGTGGCATAAGAACATAGATTAAAGCACTTCCATTTGATTAAAAAAAAAAAAAAAAAAAAAAAAAAAAAAAAAAACAGGAATTCACAATCACATTTTTTATAGAAGGAGAGGTTTTCTTCAGTTTGGAGGCGATTTTTCATCCCAATCAAACTCCAGTGTTTCAACACCCTTTCAGGGCACGGTCATAGACATGATGTATTTTCTAAGAGCTTTCTGGGGGCTATTTTAGCCACGTACCCAGGCAGCATGTAGTTCAAATCTCATGCTGATGAGTTCATCTTCTCTCATGCTGTTCCTGAAGTATAGGATCTAAAAGTCTTCCACAACACAATCCAAAACCTAATTTGTACACACAACATAGTATCCAACTGTATGTTGGCTCACTAGAAAGCCCATCTCAGGTATCTGATTTTAGAGAAGCTTTACAACATTGCCACAGAGAAACGCTGCTCCTTAAACTCAGGGCGTCTTCTTTTGTCACTGTGGCTGCACTGCCCATAATCCCAAATTGCACATAACTGTTCACCATCACGGGGCTCACTTCATGCTACAAATGACCAAAATTCTTTCAATAATCAGTAATATTTTCCTATAGTAAAATAGTCACAAGAAACATTCTTCCTTAGGAATTTATTCTGATTTGTCTGGGGTTGTTTCTGGCTGTTTTTTTTTTTTTTGGCTTTTGTTTTTCCCTTTTTGTAAGGAAACTAATTTGGGTAAAATACTGATATCTATAAAATTTGAGGAAATTCAGAAGTGTAACTAATGTTACTGCTGTATTCTCAGATCTTGTCTTATGCTTGTATGAGTGTCCCCTGAGTCTCTTTTGAATCCAGTTTCATCTCCAATTTAATTCCTATAGACTTGGTTTTCATCACGAGACTGGATCTCTACAAACCCGATTATAGAGCCAGCACAGTTCTTTACACTGAGAGAACTAAAACACCACACAGCTTCTCCTTTAAGAGTTTTTTTTATCAATAGCACTGAGAGTTGATAAAAATTGTTTCACTCAGCGAAGCACCAGTATTTTTTAGTATTGCAGTTTATACTTCTGAGATCCAAGTCTACTTCTCTTGATCTTATATTCACAAACTTCTAATTACTTATCACACAAAGAATAGCAGCAGCAAAGACATAAACATGTTTTCTTTATTTCCTCCCTCAATATGAGGCCCATACAAGAGCATTATGCTTTCTTCTGTACCCACTGTCGGGATGTGACATTGGTAATTTAATGTGCTAACCCTGCTGAAGTGGGCTCAGATTGTTTCTGTCACAACATGTTTAAAGAGCTCCTTGGTCGATCCCGAGCTGATATGAAAACTGTCACTCACGGAGCGGGATTCTTTGCTGAACAGATGAGTGACGCTGAAAATTTAAACTCTGGAAAGTGTCAGCTCATCAGGAAGCTGTGATGCAATCTTGGCTGGTGTGCAGATTATCTTAATCTTCACGTTTTCATCATACAACTCTTTTATTATTATTATTTTTTAATTTTATCTTTTATTATAGATAGCGTAACACCAAAGTGATTAATTGCTTGGAACTTGTTTTAGGAAAAAAAAAAAAAGCCTATGAAAACCTGCATAATTTTCCTCCGCTCTTAAGAATAAGATGGGCCATTTAAATTTGGAATAGTTAAATTTCATTACTGTTATAAATAATGAAGCTTTTTAATCACTGGTACCGATTTGGATTCCACAGATAACATTAAAGTAGCAAGCAGAAACAGATACTTTCTAATCTTCCCATTTTCAGAGATTTTAACCAGGATGAGCCTGCATATGTAGCATTAAGGGACATTACAAACTGCTGCATCCACTTGCAGGCTCAGCCGAGCTGTGAACACATCCCAGGGATGTGTGTGGAGGACACCGGCAGGGCCTGCCACAGCTACTGCCACTGACAAGGCACCAGCAGCCCAGCAATGCCTACACTCCATGCTGACAGGACTCACACAAGGCACACCCAAGTGCCTTTGCCTTCCAGCAGCTGGAGGTTAAAGACCCCCACTGACTCCAGTCACTGGCACTGGGACCCCCTGACTCCAATAGCTGGCACCCCAGGCCAGGGCCCCTCACAGCCCCGGTCTGACCCCAGAAGCTGGCACGCACATGGTCCACCAATAGCTAGCACTAGAATAGTCACAGAATTATAGATTGGTTTGGGTTGGAAGGGACCTTAAACACCATCTAATTCCAACACCTCCCACTAGACCATGCTGCTCATGGCCTCATCCAACCTGGTCTTGAACACCTCCAGGGATGGGGCCTCCACAGCTTCTCTGGGCCTGGTTCTAGTGCCTCACTGCCCTCTGAGAAAAATAATTTCTTCCTACCATCTAATCTAAATCTCCACTCTTTTAGTTTAAAGCCATTATTCCTTGTCCTATCAGTACACCCCCTGACAAAGAGTCCCTCCCCAGCTTTCCTGTAAGCCCCCTTTATGTACTGGAAGGCCATTATAAGGTCTCCCTGGGGCCTTCTCTTCTCCAGGGTGAACAACCCCAGCCTCCTCAGCCTGTCTTCACAGAAGTCCATACAGCACTCACACACACAAGAGTGAGGCTGCACTGAGAGTTAAGGAAGGATTTAATAAGATAGGACACAGACAGGAGAAACTGTGGTGATCAGGTGCTGGGCTCAGTCAGACACCTGTGCTGAATGGCCCTGTCTCACATATGAGCAGCCATTTCTGTCTACCCCATGTAGTTCCTCCCCAGCTACCACCCCCTAGACATCCCTCTGTAAATTCTGTATAGTTGCTCAGGCCACCCCTGAATATTCCAAAAACTCATGTCCCACATTTTCCCCTTCCCTGGAGAGGGGTAATGTGCCCCCCTCCAAAACTGTGCCTGCAGTTTCTTGATGGCCCAATTGGCAGCCAGAGACTTTCAGTCTCTGGCATTATCTCTGTCATCCCTGGTCTACTCGGTTCATGTCTGTGTGTTCTTGTTTATCACTTACCCCGTTAGCATCAAAAGGTCCTTGATCATATATGCTTAGTGAGGTAGACACCTTCATCTTCCATGTACCCTTACACACAGCACATAAATCTGTGTCTATTTATGTATTAATGTAATACCTAGAGCATGTTTTCTTTTGTGAAGCTCTGAAAACACTTTAATCAATAAATTGTTATAAAACACCCATTTCTTAAAAACTGTGTTACACCTCCACAGGCTGATTACCCGAGATCTGCCTTTCATATTTATAATCTCCTTCATATAGTTTAGACGTTATTTTTAATTCTCCATTCTCTTTATTATAATATTAGTTAGAAAGCACAGGAGAATATTAAGTTAAGAATTAGCTAAGTACTCTCCAGTACTACTAGGGCTATATTTACAAGTAAATTAAGCAATGCCAGAGCTTATTTTTTATGGCCTTTAAGCTAAGTAAGCTAAGTAGCACAATACAAAAGATGATAAAACTCCAAACTGCCCCTGAAGGGCTCTTTTGAATTGTGCCAGGAATTGCTTGACTGGCTCCAAAAACCACACGAGAGACTATTGTATCATTCTAACTGTAGAGACAGTCAAGACTTAATACTGAGGCTCTAGCACTATTTAATTCACTGGCACTGAGATAACACCCAGGTGTCCATCTTCACCCAATAAGTATCTTCTGTTAACATAGACTCCGGACAGTTATCCTGTCAGACATATTATATCCATACTCTAAATATAAATATCTTTTAAGTATTTATATATAATTTAACTAGCAAATAAGCTATTTTATTCTTTGAAGTTTGTCTTATTGCTATGCTTAATCACAACCAACGATGGGAAAAAAGATACAGCAATCTTTAAGTTCTTAATTGGTTGTATTCTAAAAATATCTTCTATGGCTTGAAGTCACTAATGTCTGTATAGCTACAGAATTTCTTCATGTTACAGAACAGATGCAGTCTTGCTAGGATGAAGTTCAGGGGAGGGCCATCATTTCTGACCTCTCTCCACATTTAATGAAATGCCATATAATGAAAATATTTTAGTACACCTACTATATTTAAATCAACAATATCTTCACTTAGGCCAAAATAATACAAAATACTTGGGACAAAAGTGGGAAGCAATTTCAGTGCATAATATCCTTTTATTAGCAGCATTTCCAGGAATCACAAATTTTGCTTACATGAAGCCAGTTATTGAAACATCTGACTATCAGATATTCCATCAGCTATGCGAAAGCTCTTCAGCTTTAATGCAGACTTAGTTTATTATTGCAATAATACTTACTCCTATTACTGCAGTTTATACTTTATATATATATATATATATACATACAAGCATCTAACATCATATTCCATCATATATTTCTCCACTATTGATAATAATCTAAAGGTAAAACTTCAAATGAACAACACTGAAGTTATAAAGCTTCAGAAATGTGCAGATCACAACAGACTCTAACTGAGTTAGCTTGGCTTACATCTTAAAGTGCTAAATATTAATGATCTTGGCAGCATCTAAATTTCCATTGCATTTATATCACAGTCACACACAATAGGAAGCTATATGAATTACTTCTGCACTTTTTCTATATTACATTGGCTAAAGGCATTAACATATAAACATTCATACTGCTACATGGTTAACACACTCCTGCTAGGGCTTTGGCCTGTGCCATCTAGTAGTGTCCCAGGCAATGAAGCTGCCTGTATACCAGAAGGCAGTAGTGAGTGGAAGCTGGCCCGGGAGCCAGCTCCTGCAATATGTACCTAGCTGGACTGTAATTTTCCCATGATGCCAGGGAAACTGGATGCAGACTGCACCCTGGGAATGAGTCCCAGAGTATGTTAATTCCTGGACTGTGCCTTCGCATTGTCTAGGAGTCCTAAGACAAAATCATGCCAGGTACTACTCTTGTAATTTAACAGCTAAAGGGGCTTAGTTGCATTGTCTTGTCAGTGTCACATTTTAATTTACTAGTATAGATGAACTCTTCTTACACATAGCCCATTGAATAGTGAAAGATTTTCCCTGGTAGGTAGCCTATGTATGGGGGACTACGATTTAGATGTACATCATGTGAGCCATGACACGCTACTAGTCCTCAGGGCCATTATATATATATATATATTTTACCAACAAAGCTATTTTTAGCAGCTAATGACCCTCAGAGGATAAGGAATAACATGACAGAAATGGATCAGCCAGCAGACAATGCCTTGTTTGAGCTTCAAATTTTTTTAAGTACAATTTTACAGCACTAGATTCACATGAGATACTCATTACAATCTATCCATCAGCCATCCTAGGAAGAATGGGCTATAAAGTAATCAATATTGATACTGTTTTAGAATCAAGACAACATCAGCTGAATTGTAATTGTGGACAGAGATTTCCAATGAGATGATATAAGGAACATACAATTTAGTAGCATATACAATGAACAAATATTGAAAGCTTATTTGGAGTAGTAATCCATCATTTGTGTCAAACATGACGGTGCAATCACGCAGTAAATGTGTGTTGTCTCAGATGCTACTGATTAAACAGACATGACTGCTGCTGAATCATGCGATTATGTTTCTCTCCATCCCATCTGCTATTAATAACAGATGCAAATGCATAAGAATAGGAGTAGTGAAGAACTGTAGTAAATGCAAACTAGGGTAGATGGGTAAGCACATAAAAGCAAAGTGCCAACATCAAAGTCAGCATAAAAAGCAGGTAAAACTAAAAAAAAAAAAAAAAAAAAAAAAGATAAGGTTGTAATGTGAAATGAGCCACATTATCAGAAACAAGCAAACAAACAAGCAACACATGTAATTAACCTGTTGTAGAATTTTACAGTAGAATTTTCATCCCTTTTCTGTCTAGATTTTCAACTGATGTTTATAGTTCACATTACATTAATATACCAGTATAATATAATGTCATTTTAAAACTTGTTTACTAAAATATGATTTAAAGACTCATATCTGCCTAAGAACACATATAAGGAGAGGTTTCAGTGCCAACATAATCCTAAAAATTCACCAAGTTCTTATGAATCCAACGTACTCAAAGATTGTTAAAATCATAGAACCATAGAATGGCTCAGGCTCAAAGAGACCTTAAAGATCATCTAACAACAAACCCCCTGTCATAGGCAGGGATGCCACCCACTAGATCAGGTTGGCCAAGGCCCCATCCAGCCTGGTCTTGAACACCTCTGGAGGTGGGGCATCCAGAGCTTCTCTTGACAACCTGTTCCAGTTCCTCACCACCTTTACAATGAAGATTTTCCTCCTAATGTCTAGTCTAAATCCTCTTTTAGTTTAAGACCATTTCCCCTTGTTCTATCATTAGCTACTCGAGTAAAGAGTCCTTCACCATCCTTTTTGTAAGACCCCTTTAAGTAATGAAAGGCCGCAATGAGGTACCCCGGCGTCTTCTCCAGGCTGAACAGCCCCAGCTTTCTCAGCCTTCCTTCATAGGAGAGGTGCTCCAACCATTTGATCATCTCTGTAGCCTTCCTCTGGACTCTAACAGCCCCACATCCTTCTTGTGCTGGACCTGGATGCAGCACTCCAGGTGGGACCACATGAGGACAAAGTAGAGGGGGACAATCACCTCCCTCGACCTGCTGGCCACTCCTCTATTGGTGCAGCCCAGGATGCAGTGGGCCTAGGCTGCAAGCATGCACTGCTGGCTCTTGTTGAGTTTATAATACTCTGAATCTATGTGCAGGAAAAATATGCTCAAATTGGCAGCTCCTTCTAAAATACAGTCTACATCTGGGAGAAAAAAAGTGACCTTTAGCTACATATTCTCTTCTTAGCCCTCTAAGTGTCTTTTCCAGGTGATGTGAAAGAGACTAGATCACTGCAGTCCTAAGTCTTTCCACAACCGATTCTCATAGCAGAGATTGATAGCCAGTCTCCATTCTGTCCTATACAAAGAGAATGAGCTATTCTTTAGATCACACTTGATGCTCTAGATATAAAGAATTACTCATTGGACTTGAATATGGGGAGTAGCACTAGCTTCTCAGTAATTCTGTTTAGTTTCATTTTAAGGAACAGTAGAATACAGACCAGAGAGCATCAGAGAAATCCCTGAGAAAACCTGGTTGTTTGCCAAATCCCCATTTACTTACAGAGAGTACAGAAATGATAAGGGAGAACAAACCTATTTCATCTTGCTTGCATCATAATGCAAGTATGCCATTATTAGATTACTTTTCCAAGGCCCAGTCAAAATCCTTACTTTTACTTTTATTTATTTTTCTTCTGGACAAGGCTACTATTTCTGAGAATGTGGTGCTCACAGAAATAATTTACATTGGTCAGTGGCCAGATATCTTTCTCCATGTACTGATTACAGAGTTTGTGATATCTACTTCTAAAAAAAATAAAAAATAAAAAGAGAGAATCAATCAGACAATTTTACACATTTGCATCTGTTATTAATAGCAGATGTGACGGAGAGAAACATAATTGCATGATTCAGCAAGAGTCATGTCTGTTTAATCAGTAGCACAGAAAGCTTAAATCATTTTTTTGTTTTTTTCAAGACTTAATAGAAAGCTGAGGTGAAGTGCCCCACATCCTTTGAGTGACAGTAATGCCAACAGCCGTGAGCAGTCATTTGGAATTTGGCTGTGCCAATGTGGAAAGGGGAACGGCACCTGTCCATGGTGCCACACATTGACACTACCATACAAATAAATTACTGGGTTATGCAATAACAACAATAAAAACTTAATTCATACAACATTCAGCTTTTGCTTTTTCATATAGAAAACACAAACAAATGCTGTTTTTAATAGAGGACGCCACTCTGTAGCAGCAGTTATCACCGTTACTCAAGGTACAGACAGCCAGAAGTGTTTTAAAAATCTTCACTGGGATGTGATAGCACTACAGGTGAATGTTTTCGAAACTGAGGGTATTGTAGTCCATCTGTGCAGAATTGTCACTTTAATGGAAATAGCCTCAAAATTACCAGACATTGTGACAGAAGAAATTGCATCACCTTTGAAAATTGCACAGTTTATGTATAATTTGAAACCCATTAGATAGAAAATGTAGTTTTCAATCTGAGGAATTTTCATTTGAGAAATCTTGTTGCATAATAGTAGCACATATAGTGGTAGTGACCTAGCAAATAAATAAAATGTTTCAGTTCTAAGATAGCAACTTTACACTGGAATTTAATTTCCATGTGAAGCACTCAATAAAATCAAATTGTCATATCTCAGGCAAATCACGGAAATGATTTGTGATAATGATTCAATTTCAGTTTGTCACTAAGAGCTGAAGCTGTTCACTGGAGATAAATTCAACCTCAGAGAATTGTCATTCTGGACTGTTTGTTTGAATAAACAACTTCCTAAAAGGGCTCTCGAGGAATATTTCAGATGCTCTTTGTCTTTCCATATGGACATCTGAGATACAGCATTACCCATTAGTACAATAATGTAATTTGTGAAACCTAACAAAAAAGACAGCAACCCAACATGCAGATGAACAAAAAAAAAAAAGGGGGGGGGGGTTCAAGAAATTTTCCTCTGCAATTGCAAGTAATAATATAATGTTCATTTAATCTGCAACAGTCCACAGAACAGTTCCTGTAATAAAGCTGAAATCTGTAGTATCAAGCATCTGTAGTGATAAAAAAAGTTTAATATGCCATAGAGAGAGAGGAGAAAAGATCAGGTATTTTGCTAATGTCCTCAAGGCATGTGTTTAGGTAAAGTTCCTCATGATGCTAGGAAAGAGATCCCATCCCGTATTACAGGAAAAGATAAACAATTTTAGTATTATCAGTTCCTGCCTATCCCCTCCAGCATTTGCAATTCTTTCCTGTGCACAAAACAGGCCTGTAGTGCTCTTGATCAGTTTTACAACTGCACTAGAAGCACCGAGCATCCCATTTTCAGCTCTTAAAGCTCTGCAGGGTTTCACGTAGAGAAGATAAGAAACAACAACAACAGCAACAAATGAGGAAAAAGGTTATGTTACAAAACAAAGTGTTCAGCAGGTGAGGAACAAAAGCCCTGAAGCACTGGCCTTACCCTATGGTACCAAAAAAAAACCAAAAACCTCCAGTCTACAAAGTTTAGTTAAGATCATTTTTTATTATTATTTTTATTTTTTAATGCCATCTGATCAAGCACCATTGTATCGCAGACTTCAATTTATTAATATCAGTGTTGTTTTTATCTTGTCACAGCGAACTGGGTTTACAACCAGATTATCTGCTTCAGATAATCCCTATGCCCTTAATTTCTGACCCTTTTGCAGGATAACCCATGTACCTCCTACAATGTGTTCTCTTCTCTACCCATAACCAGATATTATCTCAGCTCTCCCAGTTTGTCATTCTACTGTCTCTTTCCAGTAGCAAATCTTTGCAAATTATTACATTTTTCCTTTTCCTTTCTACTCTTCATTGCCAAGTGTTTATTCAGTGGGCAAATTTACGCATTTTTTAGGCGTCAAATACATTCACACCCTAGTTAAAATAATCGAATTAATAAATGTGGTCTGTTCAACGTGTAGTCTCAGTGAATACTGCATAGTTTCTTTAGGAGAATAAATATCTTTCCTACTACACCAGGGGTAATTCTGGAATATTTTGAACAGTCATGTCAAGGACAGCTGTCAACAGCAGTGGTAGTATCTATTCTCAAAATAGACAAACAATCCTACATCTCTTCTCCTTTTCAGAAAAGATCGTTCTGTGTTTCCTTTCAGAATTAATGGGGCAATGGAGTATTTCAGAACCAAATATTACTCACCCCCAAAAAAACTCTACCTTGTGTTGGAAACTGTTTAATTATTTATATGTTGGGTATTGCTAAGGGCTCTAGTATACCTTAAATCAGGTATCTCCAGGATTTAGGATTCTCCCTTTCTCAGGATTCACAGATTAAAATCCTTCCTTTCAGTCTTCAATAAGCAGGCAGGGATCCGATCCCAGTTGCTAAACCTACAGATTGAACACAAAGCCGTTATTTATGCACTAGGGTGTTTTTTGTGTATCCGAGTGTGAGAAGTTATTGGTAGAAGGCTTTTGAAACTCCCTAAGGAATCTTCAGAAAATCTACCTATTTTCTATATATTTAACCAGATAGAAACCTTTACCGATTTCATTCGAGGACACCAAAGAAATCTATGTTAGATTTCTGTTTTATCTGTCATGAAAATTTTTAATCTCTAACTCACAAATATCAGATTAGCTAATCACAGCAGTAGGTAAATATTCTGCTTTCCTTTGGTGCTCTCTACTTCCAATTTAACCTTTGGAACAGAAAGTCGGGGAGAGAAGGGCTATATATTCAGGTCATTGTATAGACCTGGTATAAAGAGTCCTGGTATATGACAATAAAAATAAATGTTAAAATTGATGTTGACTCAGAGTGATGTAAGGGATGGAAGACATACTTCTACTATTCTCAAAGTTTATCTTCTCTTTTTTTAGCCATTCTAAGCAGTGAGTTCTGTTTCCTTCACAAACTGTTCTTTGTAAACTGCTTCCTATATACCTTTGATTCCACCACCACAACATATTTTAAAACTACTATAAACTCAAAAAGCATTTCTGCTGGCTGTGTCTCTACCTACAAGAAAATAAATGAAAGTGGGAGCAATGTACTGTAATGTCAGTATTATGACAGTTTTAATAAAGGACGCACTTGGAACAGCATAAATCATTTTCACCTGAATGACTCTCATGGCAACCCATTACAATACTCACTGATTGTAACAACTAATAGCAGCCTTAGTAAGCAGTTATTTTTTACAATGGACTAGTATTATTTCATACTTTCTGGCTGCAGAATGGTTATCAAATCATCAGTGGTGACATTTGGTGACTTCAGTTGTGAATCATGAATCATTTAAGTGGGATTTGTAGTGAGAATTGAGAATAAATGGAAAACAGGAATTTTGAGAGGCGAGACATCATAGCTGTCTGTTAAGTGATATTAATAAATCACTCCCTTGATAAGACAGCCTGTGTGCTACCCCACACCAAGCATGGCACTAATGCTCCCTTAGAACAAAACCTTGTCCACCCTCAGCTTTGTGGCAGCAGAGGTCAGAGTTCCACAACTGTTCTCTGACAATCATCTTAACCAATTTTAAAAGCTTTCTCCAGCCACCTTATTAGCTCCAACACAAGATTAAAGCATGGTTTGGGGAGTCAGGCAGCCTATTTTTTTCATGAAACAGTCCTAATAATATTCTGATGTCATTGTCCGTTAATGCAGGGTAAGGTTTTGGTTCTGCTGAGACTGGGAGACCATCAGTATTTTATTTCTAAAACTATGACACTTTAAAATGCTTTTAATATATTTAATACGTTTAAAAACTTTTAATATATTTCACTTCTGCAATGGCATTTTTTCATGTTGCTGGCTATAGTTATGTTGTAAATATGGTGAAGGATATAACCTGAAAAGTGAGTACAAAATTAATATCTAGGGTATTTCCTTATATATAGCTATTTAAAGAAAAGGAATGTAATGATTTCTATTTTTGTTTTGGTAATTGTTTTGTTCTCAAAGGTGGTGTATAAGTAGTATTTTGACTGTATAGGCTTATGTAGGGTATGAAAATGCTTCTACTACATACTTGTGTGAGAAAACCAGGCAGCAATAGACATCTTGCTGACCTAGCCTGAATGCCCTAAAACAAGTTGGAAAGCAGCATCTGTGGACCTATCTTCCTTCCTGTACAGATCACTGAGAGTGGAGTGCATCCTGGATGATTAATTTCTCTGTGACTGCGCTGTGCTACCAGGTGTGTTTTGTGGAAATACACTCTTCTGCTATAGATTGGTAACAAATTATTCCTCCTTCAACTGAGAAAGCAACCAGAGGTATTTGTGGGGAATAGGAGATAAAAGCATGACAAATAGCCAAAATGTGACTTGTTTTATAAGAGATAGTCTCCACAGACTGAATTATCACATAATATGTATAACAGAAAGCCCTGAAATTACTTACAACCCAGAAAAAAAGTAATCAGTAAATTCACAACCAAATTTATGCCCTAAAGATGAGCTTTTAGTCACAATCGGATGAGTTAAAAGGCAGCTTAGAGTGTCTTTTCCAGCCATGCTGTGATATTTACCACTTCCTCTACTAGTATCCAAGTTTCGCATCCCACCTCTTTGCCAGTCATTTTAAGAATTGCCAAGGGGGTCATACTGATCACTGCTTGGAAACAAGAGCCCATCAGCTCATGGGACTGTAACACAAACAAGCAAGAAAACTGCCACCTGACTGAGATTCTGTGATCAAAAGGAAATTAAAAAGAAGTGTTACCGTGTAGCAGCTACCTGGAACAGAGTAGAGGGTTCTCTCTAACTTAAACCATATAGGACCAATCAGTTTGGACTCATAACATTAGTAAAAGGTATCCTTGTTTAATCTTTTGATAAAATGGAAACAGGAAAGTAACTTGCAATGGATTGTTTTCTTTCGTCTAAACCCTCTCTTCTACAGACCCTAAGCCCTACCATTGAGCTATGCTTACCTGAAATGAATAATGATGGGGATTAGTGAACTAACTAGCCTTCGCAACAACTGTCTGCAACTCTCCTCTTCCTAAACCCTGCTGCTAACTTGGTAACTTGTGCAAAATGGAACTTCCCTGATAAAGACATTTACACTGGTTATTATTATCTTCTTCCATGATATATTTTGCAAGGTGCTTGCCTTAATTGTGTTGGCTTGATAAAATGATGCATCAACATAGTTAATCAGTATACATTTTCCACAGTAATTTTTATTTCTCCTGCTTTTATTTTATCTTCCTAATATTATGGAGGAATGTTCTACCTTGACAATTCTGCTCTCAATTTGTTTGATATTTTTCCAGCAGGTATGGAGATAGGTTCCTTATACACCTTGAGGTAGAGCGGGTACTCAGGTAGTCAGACCAGCCACATACTTCAGTTGTGCCAGGCAGAAATAGACCCAGATGTTGTAAGTTGCAGAACAGCTGCATTTTGAGTCTATGCATCTTATCAAGTAATTCTGGGATACTATCATCATTACAACATGCCGGTGATATTTTCAAGCCACATCAGTTGCTCAGAAAGGCTTTAAACTAAAAGAAGGTAGACTCGGGTTAGATATAAGGATGAAATTCTTCACTCAGAGGGTGGTGAGGCACTGTCACAGGTTGCCCAGAGAAGTTGTGGATGCCCCATCCCTGGAAATGTTTAAGGTCAGGCTGGATGGGGCTTTGAGCAACCTGGTCTGGTGGGAGGTGTCCCTGCCCATGGCAGGGGTGTTAGAGCTAGGTGATCTTTAAGGTCCCTTCCTACCCAAACCATTCTATAATTCTATGAGAAAATTTTAGAAAACAATCCTTAATTTTATACCCTTACACCATTATCTACTGTTTTGTTGTCATTACCTACTGGTTAAAACAGGTAAGTCTAAAGTTACACACAACATAAAAGATCACTCTTGGTTCCTACCATCCGTGTGAGATGTTAATTACCACTAAGGTCCTTTTTACCTGTTGGCCTGGAGCACCAAGCTATGTAGTGTTCAAGTTTTTTAAAAAATGTTACTTTAAGAATTTATAGAATAGTTCTTCTGTCATCTTAATGAACATACTCAAAACAATAACTTCTTCCATTTGTAAAACACAAGGTATATCAATATATATATGCAATGAGTACATATACAGCATTAAAATGTTTAATTATTGCCTCCCCAGTTATGTGCATTAAGCTTCACTTCTTGGTTTGCCTGTAAATGCTTCATGGAGTTTAAGAAGACAGTTGACATCTCCAGCATAAACCTGAGTACGACCTAAAGCTAACTATGCCTTCATCTACACTCCTATATGGACAAAGATTTTATTATTTATTTATTTTTTAAGCTGGCTACACAGACTCGAACCAAGCATAACAGATTATTAACTGAAGATTAAGTGGTGAATTAAAGACACGCTGTCATCGTCAAAGTTTCTTACTGAATAGAAGTGATAGGTAATGCTACTTCATTTTTGCATCAAGCTTCAAATTAAGTGATTTATTGCTCTGGCAGCTAGGAGCCAGTTGTCAGTTTGGCAACAATGGAAGTTTTGCCATTACCTTCAAAAGTGGTAGAATATCAAATTTAGTTTTTAATCTCACCTTTTAAACACACAAGAAACCAAGTTTGAAGTTCTAACAGTATAGAAAGCAGAACACCTTTCATTGAAAATGAAAAAAAGCTAAAGTTTGTTAGTTTGAACAGAGATGTTTGCATTTTCATGTTGTACATTCCTATTGCTAACGTAACTAGCTCTTGGTATATACATGTGACTGAACCACACCAAAAACATATCAGAACCCATCTTTCTTATTTGTTCTCCAACTGATATTACTCCAAAGACTTAAAATTGCAAGTAAAACAAAACAACAATAAATTAGAAATATTTACATGGCGTGATAGGTAATAGAGTAAGTCATTCAAGCAAGAATGTCTCTAAATTACATGTTCTACAGTAAATAAAAAGAAGCTATTATAGGACAAAGATCCTTACTAACAGAGTACTAACAGAACACTACAAATAGCCCATTCTCACATAAGTCCTTCTGAAGGATCTTTATCAACTACGGAAAGTTTTACAAGTGCCCATATTTAATCCAATCTGCTTTGAACTTCTAATTAACTCAGAAAAATAATTTCTTCACTTCATAGATCACAATGGATCAGAAGCCCTGAAATGTGTCCTCTGTCTGAGAAGGAACAAAGCAGCATATCGATAAACTAAGAGATTAGTTAATTGAAATTAATGACATGAAAAGTTGTTTCCCAGCAAGATTTCCACTTCAGAGAGTTGTGTATTTATGCACATCCCAGTTAAGTTAATTCTAGCATGGTGTCCAAAGACTGTTTCTCTGCATGCTACTTTAGTGATTTAGTTATATGTTTCAGCCAAACTGCAATAGACACTGTAAACACACAGCAGCTTTTAAAAATTAGCATAAATTTAAAATTCCATTTAAATCGACCCCAGGATGCTCAGAAATTCCACAACACCCTCCTGAATGTAAAATGTGTACTTTCATGCCTTAAGCTGAGCAAACTATATTGCCACACCGTTTTATGAGAATAGACCTTCTTGCAAAGTTTTATGGTTTTCAGCCTTATGGAGTGTTACAATAAAAACTGGACAAAATGTTGTTAGAAGTGATTAGCAACCCTTCATTTAGAATGCAAATGCGGGAAGTGGTTGGATTCCTTTTCAGAGTAACGACTAAGCAAGAGTCACTTTTACAAACTGCAGGCTATATTGCAGACCAGGCAGAAGTTAAACTCAGGAATTAGGAAGGGCAGATGAAACTGAATGTAAAACTAAGAAAGTACTCAGAAAATTGTTGAGAAGAGATCTGAGTGCAAATTAACTTTGATATGCAAGCAACGACAAAATGACACTTCTTTGTAAAGGAACAGAGATAAATGCTCCTCAGAGAAATATCGGATTCATCTCTTCCATTTCTCCATCCATCAACAACAGTGTGCCAATCCCCCCAGTCCTGGTATTCATTTAACTCACATATTTAAATACACATTAGAATACTATGTTCTTGCCTGTTGTCTTGAAGTACAATTCTAGAACAAAATGCAAAGCACAAAAATCCATTTAGGACATAATTTGTTTACACTTTTTTAGTGATTGTCTACCATGTGATCCTGCTTTGGCTCTGTCATTTCATCTGCATTTCTTCTCAAGTAAATTGCTTATTCTCATGCTGTAATCATAGCTTCTGCCTGAGATCAGAGCTAACGTTCAGCTGAAGCACATTTCTATTGAAGGCTTCTTACTCCATTCTCTTACATTTATTTTTTTTTTTACCATTTTCTGTCTCTGAGTTTCTCTCAGTTAACCAATTCCCTCTTTTGCTTCTGTCAACAGCACAAGATTAGGACCAACCACTTCCTTGCTCTTTATTCTCTTTGCAAAAGAACTGTTTCTTGGGCGATTCACAGAAGTGCTGCAAAGCAGCAGGAAAACATATCACCCTGCTTCAGCTTCCCCACCCCTCTATCTTCTGTTGCAGAGCAGCATCCCTGGGCCAGCACTCACGCAGTCCTCTCTGCCAAAGAGAAGGGCACAGGAGGAATTCTGCAGAAGGCTGCAGCAGTTCCTTTCATAAAATCCTCTAAAACTGTATTCCCGTGAGAAAAGGCTACAATGAGCTTTAGGAAAACATGAAAACTCCTTACTGCAGTAGATACGACAGTGAATCGCTCAGTCTAGAAGTCCAAGTACTCTCATTTTTCTGGGATGTCTTTCATTGTTTTTTCATGTATGAATTGTATATTTTTCCCTATCACAGAACTCTTTGAGCTGGTGATTGAGTAATCATGCGAGTAATTCTCACAGACCTCAGGAACTGGCATTTGCTGTATTACCACATTTAAACAAACAAACAAAAAAGGAAACAATTGAGTCCATGAAAGATAATTACATTTTAGGATAATTTTCATCAATAAATCAATGCCCATTTAGTTCAGCAAATTATTTCCTGGCATATTCCTTCTTTGGAAAATAACTCAGACTACTGCTGTATCTTACAAACACTTCTGCAAAACGCTTTGGTTGTGATACATACATATATATGCTAAAGTAAATGAAAAAAAATCTTGTATACCTCTGTTACTGAACCCTGGAAAGGCGAAATATGAAAGAAACAAAGCAGCTTTAGGATTTCAGTCACTGAAATCAAAACAGCAAGGAAACTATATATGTCCTTACATGGTTATATAGCCATTTATAGTTGTCATGACAGCCCTTGATTCTTTTATTATTGTTATTACTGCTGTCCCCAGAAAGGTAAATGGGATGTGGGAATTCAAGTGTCAACATCACTTTTGAAAATGTTATTTAGTCATCTGCAAAAAAGCAGTAGGCATTAACTAAAACTTAGATGTCTAGCATAGAAGCACAAGGAATCTGGGGAGCTAACTTCATAATTTTGACCCTGAAAACCTTCTGTGCAGAGGCTGCTTTACACACAGCATCTAACCCCGCAGGAGTTCAGTAGCTCAAGCCTTGACAGTGTTGCACAACTCAGTTGTGCATCCATAAACTATTCTATATTCAACCACTAAGGAGCCTGAACCAAATGATAGCAGAGCAGTTGCTGTTATGCTCCCTCTCTGATATTCAGGAGCTAATGATGTGCACACTCCACGGGATATGGAAAGCACAACTTTATTCTATCCTCTGTGAGACAGAATTCAAACAATTTCCATAGTATTCAACAATGACTTCATAACTGAGCTGTAGGCAGTTTTTGCTCCTTCTGTGAAAGATGTACTACTGCAGGAAAAATAGGAGATTCATTCAAATCCATCCAACTTGTGTTGTTTGCTTTGGTCAGGTCATCGTATCATGCCCACTGATTTGTGCTAGAAAGACAAGGCCACTGACAATTAGGATGTTTCTGTCCTTACAAACAGCTCAGCAGTGGCTGTGTTTACATGCAGTTCATGCCTGAATAAGTGTTGTTGAAGAAGTGTTTGCTAAATTAGTACAGGGACTCACATAGCAATATTATCTAATTGTCATTTGTCAAAACTGTATTACAATCTGTGAATATTTTTAATTATGTTAAGAAAGGAAAAATGTCAACTCGCAATTTCATATGTCAGTGACTTCACAAAAAGAATTAGTAATTCCATGATTTATCATTTCAAACTATGCTCACAGCAGCAAATATTGATGGCTGTTTAAAATTACCATCAGTTAAAAAAAAAATGTTCCCATGTGTTATTGTTTTATAATTTAGTATTGGTTTAAATATATCAAGTTTGATCTGATAATTTCCTTTCTCTATGTTTGGCTGTACAAATAATGTAGATAGCTAGCTTTACCACAGACTGAATTTTTAGACAGTTCAACTAAACTGAGATGAATCATACGAAAGTGGAGCATCATCAGCACCTCCTTTTTCACCTGTGTATTAAAAGAGGTTGGCTGCAAGTGAAACTTCTCTGTTGTATGCACTCTTGAAAATCCCCATGGATCATATCAGGACCCTCAGGGATTTAGGCAGAGGAATGTCATTTCTGGATTATGATCAAACAAATGGGAATGACAGGCATCAGGCAGGAAAAGATAATAGAGCACACATAACTCATGCATTCCAGCATCTGCTGTTGACATTAGCCTCATCTCTTAGCCACTTGTTCTGACCTACATATTCCTTACTGAAATTGTAAGTTTTAGGAGGAATTGGCTTGCTGATTAATAATTCATATAAAGCCGTGCATTAAGGTACCGCACAGTTATTATTATTTTTAACATCACACAGTACAGAACTGACATTATCCCCTAGTAAAATCCTCTGAAAACATAGAAGGTATTTCAAAGTTCACTGTCAGGTTATTGGGCACTGTACCTGGGAGGTAAATTTGTGAATTTGGAACTAGTCAGGCCTGAGGTCCTGCAGATACAAGAACAGATCTGTAGCTCAGCCTTTAGAGATGACAACTAAATTTACGCCGTGATTCTGGTCACCTTTTCACCACATTCTACCAGTTTAATAACTGGCAATATGCTGCTGTATGCAGTCAAAGATTCTGGTGGGTTCAGTCTGAATGTGTGAATTTCAGTTTACAAGTTGATGAGCAGACTTTGGAATGCAAATGCTTCCCTCAGAAATGATTTATCAATTACTTCCCAGCTAGTAATGACTGTAATGAAGGAGTAATTAAACAGAGATACTGCTCTGTAGAGATGATCGTACTGCTCTGCTGAGACACTTGAAGTTAGAAATAAAGCTTCCATAAAACGTCATGGCTATCTGTCTTAGCATATGTACTGCATTAGATAACAAAATCTGCATTTAAGCCCTTCAGTTTCTCTGTTGTGGAGTAGCTTGAAAATTCAAGGGACTCTCAAACATTTTGTTTTCCACAACATCATCAGTACATCCACTGGCAGATGAGACCGGTTCAGATGTCAGGATAAAATGAGCCCCGTTGGAGACAGGGATCCACTTCGGTTCACCTGACATGGCAAGACATTAACCACAACCTTACCTAGAAGTGTGCGCAGCCTTGCTGATGCCATGCCTCGGCATGTTGTTGACCCTGCCTTGCTGTGTCACGATGTGGATGTGTTGGCTCACCTGGGAAAGCACCAGCCAGGTGGTGCTGCCACCACCCTTGCAGGGGATGTCCCTAACCCCCCAGCACACGCCCTGCCACATCACTTCCCATCCTGTGCTTCTTCACCTTGGACCAGAAGCTGAGCAGAGCCAGAGCAAGCCCTTCTTGATCAAGTCAAATAGCCCTGTATGCCAAAAAAAGTTTCAGTAAATTTGCAGTTTATCCCCACTTTTGCCCTCCTTCCCCTGCAGCTCTCCAACATGCAGGAAAATAAGCTCAGTCGCTTTATTTGCATCACGGCATAGGAACACTTTCAGTGTAATTATTGAATTACAGAGGAGACACTGAAGCTGTACCTTTACTCTCAATTGCACTTTTCAGACACTGATTGGTCTAAATACCAGCCTTGATGTTTATTGACTACTATATACCAGTCACTGATAATTTAGTAAAATGGTTCGCTGGCACATGGCAGGTTGCTTTTGTTGGTGTTTTTGTTTTATTTTTTGTTTTTGTTTTTGTTTTCAGTTTTCTAGAATAAATTATTTTATCTCAGGGTTGGAGAGAATATAAAATTTTGCCATGTAACTTCATGGAAAGTAATATAGATGGTAACCAAAAAATTTCTCTACTGTGTTTTGTCTCTTTTAAGAACATAGCTTTCTAGTTCATTACAACTTGTTTTACTAAAGGTCCACTCAATTTAACAATATTTGCATTTTTTACACAGAGAGTATACAAAAGAATAAGAAAGAGAATTTAGACAAGAGTGACAACTAAATTAAGTTAATTAAGTACATGGTGCTGCACCTGGGTTGGAGCAATCCCAGACATGAGGACAGACTGGGAGAAGAACTCAGAGCAGTCCTGCAGAGAAGGAATTGGGGGTTCTGGTGGATAAAAATCTTGACGTGAGCCAGCAGTGCACACTTGCAGCCAAGAAGGCCAACTTCATCCTGGGCTGCATCAACAACTCTCTACAGGTACCTTAAAGGAGGCTGTAGCGGGGGTTCGTCTATTCTCCCACCACGTGCCCGGTGATAGGACTCGGGGGAATGGGCTAAAGTTGCACAAGGGAAGGTTTAGGTTGGATATTAGGAAGAACTTCTTTACCAAAAGGATTGTTAGGCATTGGAATGGGCTGCCCAGGGAAGTGGCTGAGTCACCATCCCTGGAGGTCTTTAAATGATGTTTAGATGTAGAGCTTAGTGATGTGGTTTAGTGGAGGACTTGTTAGGAGGACTAGGTGATCCTGGAGGTCTCTTCCAACCTAGGTGATTATGTGATTCTGTGAACAGAGGAGTGGCCAGCAGGTGGAAAGAGGTGATTGTGCCCCTCTGCTCTGCCCTGGTGAGGCCCCACTTGGAGTGCTGTGTACAGATCTGGAGCTCCCAGCACAAGAAGGATGTGGGGCTGTTAGAGCGGGTCCAGAAGAGGGCCATGAAGATAATCAGAGGGCTGGAGCACCTCTCCACAGGCTGAGAGAGCTGGGGATGTTCAGCCTAAAGAAGATAAGGCTCTAGGGTGACCTTATTGCAACTTTTCAATATTTAAAGGGGGCTTATAAAAAGATGGAGAGCAACTTTTTGCTCAGTCAGATTACAGGACAAGGGGGAATGGTTTTAAACTAAAAGAAGGGATAAGATTGAAGAAATTCTTCACTCTAAGGGTGGTGAGGTACTGGAACAGGTTGCCCAGAGAAGCTGTGGATGCCCCATCCCTGGAGGTGTTCAAGGCCAGGCTGGACGGGGCCTTGGGCAACCTGATCTAGTGGGTGGTATCCCTGCTCATGGCAGAGGGGTTAGAACTAGATGATCCTTAAGGTCCCTTCCAACACGAGCCATTCTGTGATTTTATGATTCTGATTAATATAAGATACATGCCACTGTATTCCTTGAATTATTTTAGGATTCAAAATAAAGATCATAATTCCTATTGAAAATGTTCACGTTTCACTTGAGTTTACCCTTTCGTAGTTCAGAGAGATTACTAAAATTAAGTGATGCCCGGTACCAGATAACTCTATAGGAAAGTCTAAGTGGTCTCAAAAAGCAATACTCTCACAGACTGAAATAAAGGTAGGATTTATTAAAAATGCATCCTACTGGAGAAAAAAATCATATCCCATGCAGACACAAAAAAGGAGTTGGCCTCTTCCTGAATGCCCATACAGAAATTACCTGTATTCCTTCCTGCATCTAGAATTGTGTCACAGTCTGTTTTATCTCACATTTAATAGCTGCACTCCCTGTCCTGCCTTTCTATTTTGCCTCATGCTCCCATATTTTCTCATACTCCTTTATCAGCCCTGGGGGCTGAATTTCTTTCACCTTCTCTTTTCACTTACCCTTACAGTTGTCTCTTCCCTTTTTGTTGCTTTCCTCTCCCTTCAGTCTCACCTTCCCCTCTTAACAGACCATATGTGAACTTTGCTGTAAGCAAGCACAGCTGTATGAAATATTTTTTTTTGTGCTGCTAGCAGCTGAGAGAGTATTGCTTCAATGAGCCTTCACATGAACCGGATTAGAAGCCTCTGACCCCATAGTCCAGAACAAACCAGAACAAACATCACACTCCACACCTTAGTTTTTCCATGGTGTAAAGCATACACATAGCAGGACATACAGAGATTATATACAGGCAGAGTTTGGTTTCATGGAGCTCAGTCAGAGCTTCTCATCTTCCTTCAGTGAAAGCAGTATTTTGTCAGTCTTCTGTTTCTGAGCATGCACTCCCTGCTCACCCAATTCCCAGTGGGCATGTCTAGCAATATTGGATTTTGCAAAAATCTAACAGGCCCGGAAGTACCCCTGCCACATCATTCATTTGCAAATCAGAGCATTAAACTTTTCTCAGCTGATACATCAAAGGATTTACAGAGCAGAGAACAACATAACTCCAGTTGCAAGCATTCCCCTAAGGACTGAAACACCATGTGTTAGCAGATACTAGATATTTAAACAAATGTAAAAAAGGATAATGGTGCATAAAATCATAATAACTCAAGATAAGCACCAAATTAACACAACTCTTTTATAAATTAGCTATCGTTATAAAAGCACTCTGTTTACTAACAGCTCAGAGTCTGTTTCCCACTTCTGATGCCGAACAATGGCTTTATGTTCCCAGGAGCACGCTAGCTCTATCTGCTCTGTTCACTGGGACACCGTGGCACTGCTGGTCCACTGGGGTTATGACATTCGTGTTCAGCCACAAAGCAGGTTCTCTGGGCAAGAGTACCATTTCCAGCAGGTAAATACTGCTGTGTGTGTATATCTTTTCCCTACAGCATTAATCATTCCTGTTAATTGCTGAATTTGCAAGGAAAGCTGACACAAAAGAAAAGTTACATTTAGCAATATTTTCAGACAGCTAGATAACCGTTTTTCTAAGGTAGAAAATTACTTTCTTCTGATGATTTTGCTAATAGTGCTGTAGTTAATTTCAAATGAGGAGTGTGGTTGATTTTGATCCCACTTCCTTAGACTTAATTGGATGGCTGAGGCTAAAAATATTCCCAGTGGTCAGCCATGCCACAGTATTAGATTTCATTAAAACTGCCAATCATTGGGTTCATGCAGAAGAGCATAAAGAGCAATGGGACTTAAGCAAAGTCCTATTACTAATGCTAAATTATCACACCAGAATAGCAATATTCCATGAATTGCTTGAAATAAAGTTGCTTGAAATAATAATGCATTTCTTAATATGAACTCTTATTAATATGATTAGGAGGTGATGAAGTACAAAGTAATGCCCAGAGTGAATTCATGATCATATCCTGTATTAAGCCACAGTGAAAATTTAATGTTTATAAACTAATTAGACATTCTGCTCCAGAATAGTGCTTTTTAATATATTCCATACATACAAACATGCACAAATAAAATGAAAATTGTTATTAAAGGTTCCTTATTTGATTTTAAAAATAGCTTGGTAAACATATCAAATACTAAACATTAAGTGGAAATCTCAGAAAAATAAGTTATTAAAGCAGATTATAACTTTAAAATGTACACTTGTAACTGGCATTGTAGTATGAATTGCAGTATGCAATGCCAACTTTTGGAAACTGTATGTTCAGTAGAAATAATGAATGTCTTAATGACTGTGTTTAAATAGGTAGTCACACACGAAGGTTGTATTAGTGCTTTTTATCAAAGCTTTATGAAAATACATATATACAAAGGCTATTTCAAATGTGTATACTTTTAACAGAGAAATACATGTAAAAGCAGGTAAATATTCTAACAAAGTTATAGATTAAAGTGGCTGATTCACCAGAGGGCAATGCTACCAACCAGAGGGGCACTGACAGCCTGGTGACAGGACCTGTCCTGGGCTGACAGGAGCCTCACAAAGTTCAACAAGAGGCACATAGTCCTGTACCTGGGGAGGAACAACCCCAGGCACCAGGACATGCTGGGGGCACGCAGGTGGAAGGCAGCGTTGCAGAGATAGACTGGTAGACATGTTCCAAGTTGAACATGAGCAAGCAGTGTGCCCTTGCTAAGAAGGGTAACAGCATTCTTTGCTGCATTAGGCAAGCATCACCTGCAATTCAAGAGAGGTGATCCTTCCCCTCTTCTCAGTGTTGGTGAGGCGGTGCCTGGAGTAGCATGTCCAGTTCTGGGTTCCCCAATACAATAAAGACATGGATGTACTGTATACAGTCCAACCTTTCCTGGACATGGTCCTGGGCACCCTGCTCTGGGTGGCCCTGCTTGAGCAGGGGGGCTGGACCTGATGGGCTCCAGTCATGGAAGCTGGTCAAGGTCCTTTCCAACCTCAACCATTCTATGATTCTCTGATAAATTTTCCAGGCATTAGTTTCCTTTATTAGCATACTGGTAATACTTATATATCAAATGTATAAGCTGCTGTACTACTAAAAACAACAATGTATCTTATTAGGGAACTTGACAATGTATTTTAAGCTTTTCCTTCACCCTCCCTCCTTAGAATAGTGAAGGACAGCTGACTCCAAATGACCAAAGGGGTGTTCCATACCACATGATGTGATGCTTAACAATAAAAGCTGGGAGAAAATAAGGAGGAGGAGGGGATGTTCTGAGTGATGGTGTTTGTCTTCTCAAGTAACTGTTACATGTCATGAGCCTTGCTTCCAGACACGTGGCTGATCATCTGTCTGCTAATAGGAAATAGTGAATGAATTCTTATTTTTGCCTTGCTTGCAAATGCAACTTTGCTTTATCTATTAAATTCTCTTTATCTCAACCCACAAGTTGTCTCACTTTTGCCCTTCCAACTCTCTTCTCCCCATAAAGTTGGGGCAGAGTTGGAGTCAGAGAGCAGCTGTGTGGTATTCAGCTGCCTGTGTGGTATTCAGCTAAACCACAATAGTCAATACAATATTCTATTACTCACAACCTTGACTTAAATACATTTTAAGACATCTCTTTAGAGGTATGAAGAGGATCTTTTAAAATACTTTTACAATTCAAATAACAAGTTAAAATATATGGTCCCAGAAACCCTTTTTAGTCCCTGCTCCTGTACAAATGGAACACATTTCTCTAAGACTATTCTATTGACCTTTTTCAAATTGCAGAAACAAATGTGTGATGGAAAATTTGATGAGAGCTTGATTATTCCTAATTGAAAAGGAGTTGATCATTCTTTGTTCTTGCAGCAGTAACATTTTTTTTTCTACATATGACCTGAAAGAAGCTGCCTTTTATGTTTTCCACTACAGTAGTAAAATGTACAGTTCTGAACAACATACACAAGACTTTGGTATTTGTGTTTTTACTAAATGTAAGCAAAGTAAACATGCCAAGAAGTCTTCTCATATCTGTGAGCCCATAGAACCATAAAATGTACTGTTTATCTCTAAGAATTTATAGTGGTCAACACTGGATGTCTATTTTTTTTTTTTCTTTTTCCTAGTTCAGTGAAAAAAAAAAAACCAGTGCATGGGCAGATTGTCCCCAAGTCCCTCCACTTCAAGGTGATTCTTGCTACTGTGAAACATGTAATTGAAAACCACAGGAAAGATGATCACTGCAGAAATTGTTAAAGTAAAACTGTACTCTGCACACCTTTCCTCTGCTAAATCACACCATGCTGAGAAGCACCTGCTAGCTGAGCCTCACGAAGATCCCTGAAGCACTTTACAAATGAGCACGTCCCAGTTGGAGGCAGCGGAATATGAGTTCAGAATCACATACAAAAGCCGTAAGCTACAGACCCAAGCTACACATGACAAAGCCGTAAGCTACAGACCCTGATCTCAGTTGCATTTTGGAGCATCCTTCAATCACGGATCAACCTATACACTTTGAGAACTGTAATAAGCAATGAAACATACAGCGAGGGATCACAGCACAAGGTTGTTGTGTTACTTGCATGCCTTTGATCTGTTTCCAGCCTACAGTTGAAATCATGCCCTTGAATACGCATTGGAACCAGTGGAAACAACTAATCGTGTAAAATTAGGGCTCTCACTTTGCTGATGCAGCTTCCAGGAGGTTTTAGGAAGTCTCTAAGCTTAATTTGTGGGATTGTCAGAATCCCTGCACAGCAAGAAATATTATCTCTGACTTTATCTGATTTTCTGTCTTTACTCCTGAGTGAATCTCTGATATAAGTATAATCTCAATGTTCTTCTTCTTTAAAATGTGTTCAAATAATTGAGTGGGGAAATTGCTATTTGTCACTTTATGATAGGGATAGAAGAACACAATAAATATATGATAAAAAACAACCTTTAAACTAAGCGTGGCTTATACAGTAATGATTGACAACGTTACGTATGTGCTCTATACGCCATGTTGTGTGCTTTTAATTTTAGGTAAGGCAGTAGCTACTATTTCTCTATACTTATCACATCGGGGTTTCTTTGTTGTGAACTTGTTCTGGGAATTTCAGACTCCCTTTTAGAACACATGAAGATTCATGAACGAAATGTATTTTTTATACAGATCAGGACTTCATTAGATACTGGGGGAAGAAAAAAATGATAAGAGCATTTTTGTCATTTTTTAAATATTTTGAGTATGGACTGCAGACTGCCTCTGGTTGCTGTGAAATAGTCTGTTAGTGTGAAAGTAATGACCACAGTCTGTTTCTTAAAGGTAGTCTGCACTGGGAGGTTTGTGCAAAGTGCACTTATGTCAATTGCAATGTACTAGCAATTGATCCTAATTCCTCCTGCAAATACTGCTAGTAAGGCATTAGCATCCCCGAAATATACTTTAATAAAGCAAGAGAAGTATAGGCAACCTTAAAGACTGATTGAGAGCAAGTGGATTAGCCAGCACTCAGAATCCGAAGATAGGAGCTCTGAACTGCTTTCTGCCTCTCTCCACAGACACAGGACGAGCTTAGCCTCTTGATTTCAGAGCCATGTGAGTTGGGTGATTAAATTAGGTAGCATCTCATCAGGGTGTTTAAAAGGCTCTGGACAAAGTTTCCTTCTCTTTCTAAGTCTGAAAGAATACTATCCCGCATTTAGTGTATACTAACAGCATCCTCAAACACATCCAATATGATGTACATTCATACGCTGTCTTGAACTACTATCCCCATAAAAACAAGTCCTTCCTTACTAAGTTCTTATCTACACAGTTTCATATTGTCATGTGGTCAATATTCTTGACCACAAATGAGACTGAATTATTCTCCAATTATTCTCCCAAAGAACTGGAGAAAATTACTGAGACAGTAAACAGCTGAGAACACTATGGATTTTCCCCAGCCAAGTTACAGTACCATCACAACTGAGATGTCACTCAAGCACCATTCATAGACATCCCAGAAATTTATAAACCATTTTTATTGTAAAAATTTTATTCTAAATAAAAATAGTCTGAAAAATATTAGCAAGAACTGATTCTTTTAATCAGAAACATTAAAGGTAAAAAAAAGCAAATGTGTAAATTCACTTACACTGGAAGGTTAAATCAGAGTTTAATTAGACTCAAAGGTGACAAACATATCATAGAATCATAGAATATCCCGAGTTGGAAGGGTCCCATAAGGATCATCAACTCCAACTCCTGGCACTGCACAGGTCTACCCAAAATTTTAGACCATGTGACTAAGTGCACAGTCCAATGGAATAGAGATAAAGACTTGAGAATATGGTGTCAAAATGATTTCTTAGAGCTAGCTATAATTCAAGAAAGGAACAGAAATGCCTAAAAGAAAAATAAGCAATGGAGTCTTCTTTGAATGCTTTTCTTTTGTTGCACAGTGGACCGAAAGTCCCTTGAACCTATCTCTATATAGCTTCTCCCATTTCCTCAGAACTGTCTTTACACTAATATGTAAAATGGTGTAAGTGTAGTTTTATCTTGAGTTGTTGATTTTTTTTTGTGTTGATTGATTAGGCATTTTATATTTTATTTTCACAGTCAAATTAAAAAAGTTCATACATTTGTATTAAAAGTATCTTTGATTTAATGCCTTGAATTCCTTCGGATTGTACGCACATAACTTGTGCATCACTAAGGAGCTATCAAGGCCTGTTGTGTCCATGTGGGAAAAGCTTTATTTTCAGATTGAAGTCATTATTCTTTCAGACTCACTGTGGTACTTCACCTCACTGCGCTTGCTCTATATGCAGACCAACTCCTCATGTTAAACTGAAAGAAATTGATAGCAAGTGTTGCTGGATATTTCCCTACAGTTAATAAAGTTCTTAAATGTAGTTTTTCATATCCACTTTTCATAAGATATTAGCCCACATTAAGTATTCATTTTAAGTATGCATTTCTTTAATTTAGAACTATATCTTTGTTGCATCAAAAATTAGTATTATAAAGCTATATCTCCTGGAACTAGATTCAATAAATTATTATATATAAACATGGTTAGAAAGAAGTGATATATCAAGACATTTTTCCACTAATTGTGGTTTGGTTTTAGCCACAGTTATTTCTTAACATAATGGCATGGAACACAGCTCCTAGAATGAATTCTCTCAGTTCACGCTAACACAGAACGCTTTGATATTAATTTAATAGGATGTATGATATTTATCTTTACAGGAGTGTGAAGTCACCTATTTGCATTCAGAAAATAAATATGAGCGAGCATACATGCAATTAAGGCATTCACAATCTCTTATCAATATATATTGACTTGGACAAGCTCTCTCTGCCTGAGTAATTTAGTTTTGATACCCATTTAATATTTTGGCCACTGCTGAGACTCCAACAAGAGTGTTAATTAGTGCCAATTGTGAAGCTGGTTTCTGTGATACAGCCATCTGTCTTACAGAGACTGAATCATTTAATTATTTTAAGGTGTAATTATAGATGTCTCAAATCATGTAAGACCAACCATTCATTACTGAAAAAAAATACAATGTTGCAGTCAGATTCTAAAGTTTTTTTTTTTTTTTTTTTTTTTTTTTTTTTTTTTTTTTTTTTTTTTTGTTTTTTGTTTTTTGTTTTTTTTTCCTCCTAGATAATATGGTTTAAATGAGACATACTTCTAGAGAAGTAGAGCCATTACACTAACAACCTTACAGTAAAAGTCAGAGATGATCAAAACCAAATCCATCTAGGAGCACCCATAAACTGCTAATTTGTGGGGGGAAAAAAATCAGAGTACTTTTTTGTTTATAATTTTAACACTTCTGAGAACACTATTTGTATGTAGCAGTAGTACAGTATGTAATTATAACATGTTAATGATGTGCCATGATAATATAAGTGAACCATTTCTGAAAAAAATAAAATAAAACTGTAAATGCCTAACTCAGTCCTGTATATGTCGCATAAAATGCATTTATTTATCTTCACTTGGTTTTCATCTTTCACTCTCAGCCCTCCCTTCAGACCCACGAGTTCTGCTGCAGTGGAGTCAAACCTCCTCCTGCACCCCACCCTGGCTCGGTCCCTCCATGCAGTGAGGAAGTTGTACCCAACACATATTCCACAACTTTTACATGGGTAACTTCCACACCATAAATGCCAACGTTTGGACTTTTTATTGTACATTAGTGAAAAACATGGTAGAATTAAATAATATACTCCTAAGGTTTTTGTTTTGATTTTAAGTGAAATAACCAATGTCACTATTTAGTGAACATGTACTATACTCTGCTGCATGAAAAGATATTTTAGAGAAGTGATGGACAACTATTACAGCATTCTCCATGCATTAATTTATGATTTGCAACTAAAGCAATTAGGAAATCATTATATTACTTGGAAATACTAGAAACTAAGGGGGGGAAAAAAAAAAAAAAGTATAGCTAATTCTATAGAGGAATGACAGAAAATGTGATTTACCAAATTCTCTCTTCTCTTTTATCTGGAGATAGGTGGCACCAAAGGGAGTCCCCTTAACCTTTCAAAAATCAATTGAAAAGTAACTTGTATAACAGAAAGAGCTTTTAACTCTTGTTAAAGTAATAAAAAACATCTGTGGCTGAGTTTTAAGAAACCCAAAGCCAATTAGAGATGATGCTACGGGACACTCGATACAGCAATAAAAATTCCCTTAAAATAAAAAACAGAGTTTAGAATTTTAAACAATGAATAATTTTGTACAGCCAACATAATAATGAGCCTATTACTATGTAAATCAATTCATAATTATTAATATATTTTCACTCCCGAGTACAATTTTGCAGAAAACATTTTTTCAAAAACATTGCAGAGAGTAAAAAAGAAGTTATTAATAAGCAGCTCTCTTAACCTCTTTTGTTAAATTAGATAAATCAGGGGAAATTAAAATCTGTAATGAAATATGAAATTGAAGGAAAAAAAAAAAAAAAAAAAAAAACACTGACAAAGAAATCCAGCAGTTTTGATACTGAATTAAAAGGACTCAGGCTAAGCATACACCTCTCTAATTGCCTTTTCTCCAAGGTCAGAAAAGTGACCATATAGACTTGACCCTTTTAGTATAATGCATCTGTAAGGTTCCTATGATAATTTTGTGACAACTAGTATTTAAGCATTTTAGTGCTTTGCTCTGTTCCAATCATTGAGTAATGCCCTGGCCTGTAAAGCTTATTCTCTGGACTTAATGCATGAGTTATCCTACTGGAGGCAATGAGATATTTTATACTGTAAAAAATTAAACCCCATTTCTCCATATAAATTTATGCTTTCTTATTTGCATAGCACAGGTCTCTCCACTTATCCCGAAGCATACACAGGGTTTTATAGCTGACTACATCTCGCAGCTGCCTGCAATGTTTCACATTTTCTGGAAGATGAATATATAAAATATATTCAACAATTTTTTACTTGACTTCATTGATTAGCATATGTATACCTTGTCTTATATAGCTCCTACTCCCATAAACTAAGCAAATACTTCCTGTAGGGTGCTTTTTCTATTTCATGGAAATGGAGGATGGGATAAATCTGACGAAAGGCTGTTGTGCACAACGCAAATTTATCTAAACTCCCTTAAAGGCAGTCGGTATAAAGAGACACTTCCACATTATAATTCCTCTCAAATTGACGTAAACATATTAGATTGGATGAATTGTAACTTTTTCTATTGATGGAATATAAAGGGATTCTAGGATCATGTCTGCACTGCAAATGTCTACGGTTACATGAGGTTAATTCTAACTGGAGGATTGGCAGGTCAATAAAAAGAGTTCTTGCTATCTGGAGTTTAAAACTAAAACCAGAAACATGGATCTCAGAAGGTTAGCTCGAGAGTAAAAATGGGCTGAGTTCAACAGATCTGAGTGGGATCCAATAGTTCACAGAGCAATCTAAGGCAGCACACCCAGTTGGCTGGAATTATTAATATAGAAATGCTACACACACAGTCTAATCTTTCCCTTGTCTCCAAATATTGTGTTCAGGGAATCAAGCTGTTGTGTCCTCACATAATTAGAATTTCTAGGCCTGAGAAACCTCCTGAGGTCACCTATGACTTTTCTGTGAAGATATGTGCATGCTCCAGGATGGCAAATGGAGAAGACAGTGGAACCATTCTCTGAGGTTCCATATCTTTATACAAAATCTGGGTTATTAATCTCCAAAAATGCTGGACTACAGAACCCTGTCAGCTATTAAATGTCTTGCAAAGTACCACAAATCCTTGTATCATTTTTTAAAAAATTGAAAAAATCATGAGGACTATATGCTTTTAAAGATCCTGAAGGATTCTGCACAGACCATGAACTGAACCAAACTATGGTTCTATGATTTTCACAGTATTAAAAACACAGACTACAGCAGCTCATTTTGTTCTTCACTGCACAGATCCTCAAACTTCTCATGAGAAGTCCTAGCCACCAGGCTTTGGAGTATTCTGGGGCTGAGGGTATTTGTTGCTCCTCTTTTTGAAACTATATAACCATACTGGCAAGGACTCTAAATAAATAAATACATAAATATCAGAAGAGGAGAAAAAGTGAACCTTGAGCTTTATGGTTAGGGCACACAAGCTGGGAAAGCCACATTCCAGTCCATGCTACTACTGTTTTTGTATCTTATCAAGTGCATACATGCTTCCCATCCCCCACTGAGTACACTAAGCATGCGATGCACAATCATATTCAGTTTCTGTATCTTTTGTTCTATAACAGTTAACCTTGGATGGCTTTACACTCTTCTATAAATCTTCAAAAAGGGGTATGGAGAGGAAGAGGAAATAAGAGATATCTGAGGCAGTTCTGAACAAGCTGACTCACATATCGGAATTCAGCACTACAGCACAACGGAACTAATAAACCCCGGCCTGCTTGTGCCAGCAGGCTCAGAAATCAGTCTATATTATTACACAGACCACTGCAAGAACAAAAAAAAGTACCCAGTTTCTAAGCAGTTTCTGGGACTTTCACATAAGTATTGTGGAGTACCATACATATATGATAAATCTACTAGAAGAAAGATGCAAATATTGTGTTTCAAAATAACCTTGATAGGATGGTCATAAGCCTGGATTTCAGGAAATGCTGGCTGTAATGTGCTGGCATAATAGTATTCTACACATCTGAAGCAGAATATTACATTCATTTTTACTTATTCCAGAAATAGTCTGGAAGTTAATTATGTATTTCCCAGCAGCAAAGCTAGGAGGTCTGAATTTTTATAGATTCCTTCTAGTGATGGTCTCTGCGCTCCTTTTTCACATGAAGAAATAGGTGTTAAGACCTCTATTTCACCAGATTTAATAATATTTGACACATGCACTATATCACAGCTTCATCAGGTAGTTTCTATTTCTAATGTTCAATAAAGCAAGGAAATATATAAATATATATATTAATGAATAGTTTTATTTAAGAGGATGAAAGAATGCTGACTCCAGGAAGTTTCACGTGGAGGCAAGGTGGAAATTTACTTATTTGGTAATCACTTTTTACTGAACTATTTGCTATACACTGTTGTTATTTAGAATTCTAACACTTCAATTTTAAAACAATGTTCTTGTAATTAAAACTAAGGGAGCTTAAAAACACAGAACACACCTTCATTAGCTTAACTAACACACATACACAGACAAAAAAAGGCCTCAGTATTTTGCTTACTAAGCAAATCACTTTTACTTTTACTCCCCTTCTTACTTTTTCAATTAGAAGGGGAGCTATCCTATGGAAATAATTTATTAATAAGTTTAATAGGAGCAAGTGCCGGATTCAGTATCTGGGATGGGGCAACCCTGGCTATACATACAGATGGGGGAATGAGAGATTGCAGAGTAGCCCCGTGGCAAGTGATCTGGGGCTTCTGGTTGACAGTAGTTGAATGTGAGTCAACAGTGCGCCCTAGCAGCCAAACGATCCAACCGTACTCTGGGGTGCAGATGGCACGGCATGGCTAAGCTGTCGAGGGAAGGGATTGTCTCGCTCTGCTCAGTGCTGGTGTGGCCACACCCTGAGCGCTGTGCACAGTTCTGGGTGCCACAATATAAAAAGGACATAAAACTGTTAGAGAGTGTCCAAAGGAGGACTACTAAGATGGCAAAGGGTATAGAGGGAAAAATGTATGAGGAACAGCTGAAGTCACTTGGTTTGTTCAGCAGAGCAGGCTGAGGGGAGGCCTCATGGCTCCATGCAGCTTCCTTGCGAGGGAAGCAGAGGGGCAGGTGCTGAGCTCTGCTCTGTGGAGACAGCGACAGGACCCGAGGGAACAGCATGGAAATGGGACATGGGAGTTTTAAGTTGGGTATCAGGAAAAGAATCTTCACTGATAGGGTGGTCAGCCACTGGAAAAGACTTGTCAGCAAAGTGGTCTGTGCTGTCTTAACCCAGCTGGGCAAGCTGAAGTCCACCGCAACTTCTCACCAGTCAACCTTCCTTTGAGGGGCACCTCCTCAAAGGAAGAGAGGTAGAAAATACGATGAAAAAGTTGCAAGGGTTGAGATAAGGACAACGAGATCACTCACTAATTATTGTCACGGGCAAAACAGACTCACCATAGGGAGATTAAAGAAATCTATTACCTACTACTAAAAAGCTAGAACAGTGAGAAACTAAAAGCAAACCAAAACCATTGTCTGCCCCATGCACCCTTTCCTACCTCCTCCTCCTGAGCAGTGCAGGGGAACAGGGAATGAGGGCTGTGGTCACTCCCCAGCGCTTCGTCTCCCCCGCTCCTTCACGGTCAATGCCCTTGCTCCACATGGGGTCCCTCCCATGGGATGCCGTCCTTCCTGAACTGAGCCTGTGGGGGCTGCCCACAGGCAGCAGCTCTTCAGGAACTGCCCCCACACAGCTCCGTACCACAGGGTCCATCAGTCAGGAGCAAACTGCTCCAGCGCTGGGCTGCAGCTCCCCCCAGACCCCCTGCTCCTGCGTGGGCTCCTCTCCACGGGCTGCAGCTCCAGCCCAGGGCCTGCTCCTGCGGGGGCTCTCCATGGGCCGCAGCCTCCTCCAGCCCACATCCACCTGCTCCACCAGGGGCTCCTCCACGGGCTGCAGCATGGAGATCTGCTCCATGTGGGACCCATGGGCTGCAGGGGGACAGCCTGCTCTACCAAGGGGCCTCTCCACAGGAGAACTTCTGCTCTGAGCCTGGTGCACCTCCTGCCCTCCTTCTGCACTGACCTTGGGCTGGTTCTCTCTCATTTCTCACTCCTCTCTCCCAGCAGCAGTTGCACAGCATTTCTTTCACTTTCTGAAATCTGTTCTCCCAGCACAGACAGCATTGCTTATTGGCTCAGCTCTGGCCAGTAGCAGGTCCCTTCAGAATCATCTGAAACTGGCCCTTATCTAACATGGGACAGCTTCTGGACTCTTCACACAGAGGCCACCCCTGCAGCCTCCCACTACCAAAACCTTGCCATATAAACCCAATACATGGTCATGGAACCAAGCCTGCTGTGTTCAAGAAGGGTTTGGACAAAGATCTCAGATGTATGGTATTATTTTGGGGTGATCTTGTTTGGAGCAAGGAGTTGGACTCACAGTGTTATAGAATCATGGAATATCCTGAGCTGGAAGGCATCCACAAGGATCATCGAGTCCAACTCCTGGAGACTCAGGTGATTCTTGCGGGTTCCTTCCAACTTGGGGTATTCTGCTCTATGACTCTCTGATTCTATGAAGCTTAATACTGATATGACAGTCCACCTAGACTATCACAAATTCATGGGGCCAGAGGGGATCCACCCGAGGGTGCTGAGGAAGCTGGTAGATGTGATTGCCAGGCCACTTTCCATCATGTAACAGCAGTTATGGTCAACTGGAGAGGTTCCAGATGACTGGAGGCTTGCTAATGTGATGCTAATCTATAAAGATCCTCTATGGAGGATCTGGGAAACTACGGTCCTGACAGCCTGACCTCGGTGTCAGGGAAGGTTATGGAATGGATCAATTTGAGTGCAATCAGACAAAATGTTCAAGACAACCAGGGAATCAGGCCCAGCCAGAATAGGTTCATGAAAACCAAGTCCTGTTTGCCTAACTTAATCTCCTAGTATACCAGGCAACCCACTTGGTGGATGAGGGAAAGGCTGTTGATATAGTTTACCTAGACTTATGACACGGTCTCCCACAGTATTCTCTCAAAGAAGCTGGCATCCCATGGCTTGGACAGGTACAATCTTTGCTGGTTAAAAACTGGCTGTATGGCTGGGCCCAGAGAATAGTAGTGAATGGAGTGAAATCCAGCTGGCAACTGGTCACAAATGGTGTTCCCCAGGGGTCAGTGTTGGGGCCCATCCTCTTTAATATCTTTATTGATGAGGGAATTGAGGGCACCCTCAGTAAGTTCACAGATGACACCAAACTGGGGGGAAGTGTTGATCTGCCGGAGGGTAGGAAGGCCCTGCAGGGGAACCTGGAGAGGTTGGATCAATGGGCAGAGGCTAATGGGATGAGATTCAACATTGCTAAGTTCTGGGTCCTACACTTTGTTCACAACAACCCCATGCAGTGCTACAGGCTTGGGGGAGAGTGGCTCAAAAGCTGTGCAGAGGAAAAGGATCTGGGGTGCTGGTCGATGCTCCCCTGAACATGAGCCAGCAGTGTGCCCAGGTGGCCAAGAAGGCCAACAGCATCCTGGCTTGTATCAGGAATAGTGTAGCCAGCAGGACCAGGGAGGTGATTGTCTCCCTGTACACTGCTCTGGTGAGGCCGCATCTCGAATATTGTGTTCAGTTTCGGGCCCCTCAGTACAAGAAGGACATCAAGGTCCTGGACCATGTCCAGAGAAGGGCTATGAAGCTGGGGAAGGATCTGGAACACAAGTCCTATGAGGAGCAGCTGAGGGAACTGGGGTTGTTTAGTCTGGAGAAGAGAAGCCTCAGGGGAGACCTTATTGCTCTCTACAACTACCTGAAAGGAAGGTGTGGGAAGTTGGGGGTCGGCCTCTTCTCACAGATAACTAGTGATAGAACTAGAGGGAATAGCCTCAAGTTGTGCCAGGGCAGGTTCAGGTAGAAATTAGGAGACATTTCTTCTCAGAATGAGTGGTTAGGCATTGGAGAGGGTTGCCCAGGCAGGTGATAGAGTCACCCTCCGTGGGAGTGTTCAAGGAAAGGTTGGACCTGGTGCTTAGGGACATGGTTTAGTGGGTGATAGTGGTGGTAGGGGGGTTGCTGGACCAGATGATCTTGGAGGTCTTTTCCAACCTTAATGATCCTATGATTCTATGAGATAGTAATGGCTTGGATAGTAACTGTCTTGATAATACAGACAGCTTGTACTTACATAGGTAACTAACAGTGACTTAATTATATTGAATAAAGATTTCACTCCAGCAGTTTTATACAATCTGCTACATGTTGTTATTAAGCATCAGTAGTGACAGAATGATGGATATGTTTTCTGGAAACGAATACCATCATATCCAAAAGATGTATCATTTATGGATAACAACTCTTAGCATTCTTCTTCTTGGACCTATCCCTGATGGCTTCATTTTTTCAAATATCAACATTTTGTTTTGATGAAGTCTATTTTATTCTGTTTTCCAGGGAAGTCATTTTCATTGTATTCACTTCCTAAGGAGTGAGAGAGGTGATCTAATGATTCAAATTGAGAACATTTGTCAAGGTTCATTATAGTAGAATAAGAATGCCAGTGGGGAAAGACCAGTGTGAGTCTCATTTTATTATCTAGTAGAGAAATCTATTAGACCCAAGTTCAGCCACTGCCTTCATAGGTATATTCCTCTATGATTTCAATGGGAGGATGACCAATTACACTGAAAATCATTCTCAGTGCCTTTATTTCTATTCAGTTATAACAAGACAGAGTACATATTAAACTTAAATAGGCTGATGTAGAAAAATATTAGTATTCCCTGTACAATTTATTATTCATGTTCGAATAGATACATGTGCTGGACTACTCTGCTTCAGGCTACTGTATTTTCTTCATCATTCCATATTCACTGTAGACCATTCAATATAAATACAGCAAGACCTTCAAAATAAAAATGGTGCCTATTACTTTTTTATACACAATGAACAATAAAACAATTGAAAGTGAAAAATACACATGGAAAAGATCTCATGTAATGTTTTTTGGAAAACTTTTTTTGGTACTGTTAGTTTAATTTGGCAGTCTGAAAATCTGTGTAATATTAATGTATTAATACACATAACAGAATTAATTAAATTCTGTATTTTGGCAATGCTGCTATGCAAGTCTAAAACAATTTACTATCTATATTATGTCATGCAGTTTCCAGATCTGGGAAAATACTAAACTAATCTTACTACAGTAGTTAATGATGGAACAATGTCTGTAATAAGACAATTGACTTGAAAAGGTCTAACAGAGGGAAAAAGGAATACAGAGTGGAACATTTCTGAAGGCTAAATCAAAATAGAACCTAACATAAGTCTGGTAGTAAGAACAGTGGAAATATCCACATGAAGCTTGTAGAACTCACAGAGCAGGAGACAAACTGTAAAGAAGCAAAGCTGTCCTTGTTGAAGTGGGGACTAGGCAAACCGAGGACAGAAGAACTTGTCAGAGGAAATGAACGTTTAATCCAGAGAAAATGAGTGATGGAAGCTGTCCTTACAATCTTTAAAAGTTTGAAAGGGAGTAGTTTGTTACAGAACAGGGCAAAAAATAAAACAAAATGGGAAAATGTGATTTGAAAATCATAAAAGTTAGGATATAAATTCAGGAATAGATGAACTAAACTAAACTAATTAAGCAAATTGTAAATATTTTGTTTGTATTTGAAGGTGATGTCTTTATGGTATAAATAAACAGAAGATGTCATGTTAATGAAGAATGCTACTGGAAAAACACAACCAAATCTATGAGTTACAGATTTATGAGTATGATTGTGTTGTACTTGTGATTGCTAAAGAGGTCTAAGACTGAAGCTGTGATAAGTTTTTGTTTGTTTGTTTGTTTGTTTTTAATTGTCTTTGGAAATTATGGTTCTTTATGTTCTGTAATCAAATATATATGAATCTAAATTGGAAGTGAAATAGCAGCTCTAAAATTGAAAAGTGTAATTTAATTTAAAAAATGATTTTTTTTCCATGGGGAAACATTATCTGCA
This sequence comes from Oxyura jamaicensis, assembly GCF_011077185.1. Classification (NCBI taxonomy): domain Eukaryota; kingdom Metazoa; phylum Chordata; class Aves; order Anseriformes; family Anatidae; genus Oxyura; species Oxyura jamaicensis. The sequence goes on along the minus strand of NC_048895.1, from coordinate 95,477,626 downwards.
TTAATCTAGACTAGCATCGCATTTGAAGAGATTTGCAATGAATCTTAACTTTTAAATAGATATCATGGTGGTAGCATGCATTAGTGGTAGTGTACATTTAGCATGCACAATTCTTCATAAATGTAATGTCATTCATTGGGTATCTGCTATTTAAAAGCTAGATTAATGTTGACAGCATCAATTATGTATAATTTTTACAGACACTGCAGCCCAAGTATCATGTTATGTATTACTGAAGACAGCACTTTTTACTCACATGCATCAAAAAGCTGAAATTCATATATATAGGAATACAAAAGATGTTTATGCTAACGGAGCATCCAACAAACAAAAAATGCACACACATTCTTAAAAGTGATCTCTAAAATTCAAGAAACAGTGTAATATAAAGCTGTTACAGGATCACAGAATGGCCGAGGTTGGAAGGGACCTCTAGTCCAACCCCCCTGCTGAGCAGGATCACCTAGAACACCTATTACCCCAAATCAGGACATTTATAAGTGTCACAATTAAAGTCAGCAAACTATTAGTCTTATTTAAGTAGCCCTGAAAGAGCCTTGCTAATTCAGATTTTATATATATATATAATATAATATATATATATATATTATATATATATATAATATAATATATATAATATTTATATATAATATAATATCATATATTATATAATATATAATATTAATATATATAATAATTATGTATATATTATATTACATATATATATAATCTGAATTATATTATATATATATGTATATATATACATATATGTATACATATTGTCTCAGCAGTTGATAAATCATTTGGTAACTAATACGGGATAGTTCACAAACCACACAATTAGCATTGTAGAGATCGGTAATTTTTTGACTGCAGTGCAGTTGCAGATCAAATTCAAGAAACTTGTTGCTTTTGTAAGAATCTGAAAATCACTCTTCTAGAATGAAGTAGTGGCCTGAAGCAACTTGAACGGAATGTGTTTGTTAATATAACATCTGAAGACAAAATTATGAAAAAATCATGAAAAAAAAAAAAAAACATTTAAAAAATATTGAAAAAAAGATGAAATGTAAATATGTATACTATAATTTATTTTTTTTCTTTTAGTTTATAATAAAAACTACATTATTATTACATTATATTAATTTTGTATTTTATTTCAAGTTCAGCTTCACTGAAAATAGTAAAATATGGTCATCTGTCTTCATGTTTGATGCAACAGTGATACAAAGTCATTATCACAAATGCATCCATCATTGTTCAACACAATTTAAGTAAATGATAATGTAAGTAAATTGTATTTTGGATGTAAAGACCTTAATCTGCTAGTAAGTCATGACAATAACATGGGACAACAGGTAAAGCCTTGAAAATACGGTAGCACAGCTCAAGTTCTCTTTTAATAGTATATCTTAGCTGTTTCCCTTTTCCTGTGAAGAGGGTAGTTTCTCTTTAACAAGTTCCCTTCCTGCATGTCCTTTAGATTAGATCAAAATTGTTCTAGGGTGGTGGGAGAAAATGAATAAATACTGAAACAGGATGAAATATTGGTAAAACTACATCTGAAATCTGATTTGTGCTTTCTAAAACAAAAGGCACACAAAGGGAGAAGTACTAATGATGAAGATTGAAAACTCTTCTCGTTTTAACTATTGCACCACTTGGGGTCGAGATGATACACACTTACATGAACCACTTTTTCACCACATTTTCCAAATGAAAATGCTAGTAGATGGTTTAAAGAAAGAAGGTTTGAATGATCATTGAGCATCTACAGTGGCAGGAGACTGAGGAGATGGGAACGCTGTAAAGAAGGACATGGGACAAAAGAGATTTCAAGGGTACCTGGCAGACTTTGTTGTAGGCAACTGGCTAGATCAGTTGAGTGGATCAGATGACTTTATCAGGCGAATGGATCAATTGGTTGTGTAAATGCTTTTCCCTAAGTTAATCGAAAGAGTCTTCCTGAGTTAGCCAGACCAGTATGGGGGGCAAGGTAGGGAAGGTGCATGTAGCTCAGCCCAACAGAGTATAAATACTGGCCAACCAACAAAATGAACTTTGATGAGAGCAATGGGCTTGAGTCATTCCAGCTCATATCTTCCTTCCCAGCCTTTGGGAACCTCTGGTGCCAATGATGGTGAACATGTTATAAAGAACAGTAACGCGATTAATTTTTATATGGTGATTCAGCTGTCTACTGCAACATACTCTGCTAAGTGTACTTACACTGTGATCTAAGTGCATTGCTACATCACTCTGCTAAATCAAAATCCCGTGTAATGTCAAATAACTTCAAATAAGTAAATTTGGCATTAACCATTAAACTCTCCATGTGAGGATTATTTTAAAGAGCCTTGTCTGAGTTTATTGGACCCTCACGCTAATTGGAGTCACGGACAGGATATTCCTGAGGGTGAATGTGTGGAAGTTATCAAGTATATTACTAATTATTTAGCAATAATGGGATTTCTGATTTAATATTACAGTCATGAGTAAGAGCCTAGCAGAGGAGACTCATGCCAGGACTGCTGCCTCTCAAAAGAGGGAATATAAATTATGAATGCTAACAAAGGCTGGAAACCACTAGCTGATAAATTTGAAAAAGAGATGGAAAAATCCTAACTGGGTTATTTTGTCATAGAAGAACATTGTACTGATCCCAGTGATACTTGGGATGAATTCGAAAAACGGAAAAGCTCTTGCAAGTTGAAGAATGGAAAGGGAAAAGCAGTATTGTGCAGGATGTTATGAAATTGCTTAAGAGCAAGTGAGAGAAGTAGGAGGCATGTAAGATTAACATGGCAGAATGAGAAAAAGAAATAATTATAACAGACAATATGATGTATAAAACATGATGTGCAAAGTTAGAAAACCAGATGAAGTTCTTAGAATCTGTTTCAGGAGTAAAGAGGTAGCTGCCATGTGGGTTGCCCACTACCATGCTGGGACAGCTGATAACCAGGACCAGGAAAAGGCAGTGGGTCCCTTCCATCCCCTACATCCTTTTGGTGGTAGCAAGGATGAGACACAATGAGCAAAGCCATTGAAATATTGAAGGAAGCAGCTCATCCTCTGCTTTTGCCAACAAATTGTGAAGTGAAGATGGCCTGTAGCAAAAGCTCTGGCAAAACAAATTGTAGACTGTTGCAATTTTTGTCAAACAATTGTATAGTGGGTGTCAAAAGGGCAACACATTGATAACCTGTTTGGGAAACACTGCAAGTAGATTACCTCATATTGGTCACTCAAAGCAAGCACCAGAAGGCTTTGAAATTCATTGTTAAGGAAGCAGAAATAGTCTGGGGTGGAGGGAATGCATACCCAAACCAAGCTGTAACTAGAGGAAAAACCCATCAAACTGCTGGAATCAGGCTGTGGCTAAACAACCAAGTCAGGGATCAGTCAGGATGACTGTTTTATAAAGACAAAAGAGTATAGGATGCTGTAGTCACTAAAAAGAGTACGTTAACAAAGCTTGGATTATGTCCAAGACCTTCTTATCTCTTGAAGAAAAATATGAGGTTACTTGATCAAAGTGGGAACGTTGATATTTGGATTACTTGAAATCTGCCTCTAGCAGGTTCTTTACTTATATTAGGATTTAAGTGCATTGCTAAATCTACTAAATATTTGCTACATCAAATACACATGTAATATAAAGTAACTTCAAATAAGTAATTTTGGTAGAGGGTGGCAACAAAGCTGGTAAAAAGGCTGGAAGGCATGTCCTATGAGGAGAGGCTGAGGACACTTGGGCTGTCTGATCTGGAGAAAAGGAGGCTGAGAGGCAACCTCATTGCTTTCTGCAGCTCCCTGAGGAGGGGAAATGGAGATGGAGGTGCTGGTCTTTGCTCCCTGGTCACCAATGACAGGATGCAAGGGAGCAGCACAAAGCTGCACCAGGGGAGGTTCAGGCTGGACATCAGAAAAAAAAATAAATCTTCATTGTGAGGGTGGTAAAACACTGGAACAGGCTTCCTGGAGAGGTGGTTGATGCTCCAGGCCTGTCAGTGTTCAAGAGGCATTTGGATAATGCCTCAATAACATGCTTTCACTTTTTGATAGCCCTGAAGTGGTCAGGCAGTTGGACTAGATGACTTTTGAAGATCCCTTCTGACTGAACTATTCTAAGTCTAAACTGATGTGTGGGATATCTAAAAGCCTTTTCAGAGAGCATTGGACTCTGATATAAGGCGGTAAAGACAAAGGTTACCTATCACTGATTGTTACAGTTATACTCCCAGTTTCTACATGGTTTGGTATTGGCAATCTTTCAAAATGATGATGAAGTGTGAACAATATTATGGTAGATTCCAAAGTTTCAGGAAAGAGTGTAGATGAAAGACAAGATGATAAATTCTTTAGGCTTATTTTACTTGGTATCAGTGCCAAATTATGATGTCTTATTGGGTCTTTAATTACCCTCTAAAATGAAGTGATGGTGGCATTATCTTCCTTTCATTACTCATACGCCACAGGAGAACCAGACTCACATTGCTTACCAGACAAGAACTCTGTGTGGGCTTTACATTCCAACAGATTTTTTCAGTCTTTCCTTTTTAATTAGCCTTTCCTAACTTTCAAAAAAATTGTGTATAGTAAGCCAAATTTAGCTCTTATTATTTTGAACAACTTGTTCAAAGGACAGCATGTTGGAAGAATAATAAATATGTTCCCAACCATATGATAGGTACAAGCTAATAACTGTCTTGGAAACATTTTAAATGTACTCATAGACTGTCTTTATGGTGTTTTATCTATGTCTGATGACTCAATTATATTCATCAATAAAACATGGAAGGAAACTCCATTTTAATTTCTCTGTTTATTATTATAAATAAATTTCATTAGTGACAACTGCCTTTCTGTTTCAGCATGGAACTGTAGAGGATATTTCATTCATTTTACTGATTAGTGCTGCTAATGAAGAAGCTGCCCTGTGTATGAAGTTGTGCATTTAAAAGAAAGAGAGAGTATCTTTCCAAATCGTTTTATAGAAACATCCCTAGAAACATCCCTTAGTGTTTGTTTTTCTTTAAGAAACACAAATACAGATTTTATTAGAAGAACAGATGCATCAGGTCAGTGTCAGAAACCTGCACTGAAGATGAAAACTGATGGTGTGGGCAGCAGGGTTCCATACTGAAAGGAGCCCTGCTGGAGATCTAAAGCTTGGAGCTTTCTTAAAAGATTAAATGTAGAGATTTTATCATCCCTCTCACATAACCTATTGGGATTCCTACCCTCATCATGAGATCTTATGCATGAAAGATTTATCGAATTACAGGAAAATAACTGAGTACAGAAGGGTACGGTAGAATTCAAGTTACTTCAGCAGTGCTGGTGAGAAGCAAGGGTTTATCTTCATTGAACATTCACTTGTAAGGATTTCATCATTTATAAAGAGTGCAAGTTTGAGAAAGTTCAGTTATGCGAAAGACTAGGACAACAAAAGAGTTTCCTGTTGCCCTTTTATTCCTAGCACCTGTAAATAACATCTGAAAAAAAAATAACATCTAAAATACAAGTTTACAGGGCAATACGTTTTTCAGTCTTCTATTTTTCAAATCCTTTTAAGTTCATTCAGCAGTCAAGTTCAGTTTTGTGTAACTCTTTCACAGTTTTTATGGCAAAATTTAAATGGATGTTTACAAACCATGTGACAACAGATAAAAAAAAGCAATACCACAGGAGAAAGTCCATAGTCACACATGAGGCAAAGAGTGTAACAGAGAGTTCTTTTAAAGTATTACACAGTTTTTGAAAAGTGATACACCCATCCTGACATCCATCCTTAAATCAAGTCACATAAAGTCTGTATCTTTAAATGGCATTAGGATAGCAGTTGGATGATTTCTGACATGAAAATGGCAGCAATAGGTCTTTTACAACTATTGTTAGAATGTCAAAATGTTTAGGTGTTTTAAAGAAGATGGGCCCTAAAAGCTGCTAAAAATAGTGAAACTGAGAAAAGACATGGCAGGAAAACAAATAATAGAGATCATAATGTATGGCCTATTTGTTATTTCTACACGTACGGCTGAAGACTGGGAGGAAAGAAATTCCTAGAGAAATGATATTGGTCTTCAAAGAAAATTCAGATGTGTATTATTGGTTCTTAGGAGTCTAAACATTTCTACCCCAAAACTGCCTCATGGTAATGGAGATAATTCCATTAAGGTAATTCCAAAGGTAATTCTCAAACTACTCAGTGATATCAGTGCAAATTCTGCATGAATATTCATAACTCAGGTATTTTAACTCTTTCAGAAGCAGTTCATGATAAGCTAGAATAAAATTATCTTAAAAGACAGTGTAACTCTAAATGATCTTCAAACATACAAAAGAGAAAAACTGTTATCTAATCAGTTTCAACATGTATTTGCCGTAACGTTGAGCATACTGCATAGTCTGTGCATGGCATGAAATCAAGCTTAGAAATCATGACTCAAAACTGTCATGTTTTCAAATATTGTCCTGGTTTTGTCTGGGATAGAGCTAATTTTCTTCATAGAAGTTCATAAGGTGCTATGTTTTGGATTTGTAATTAAAATAGTGATGATAGCACACCAATGTTTTAGCTGTTGTAGAGCAGTGCTCACACAGAGCCAAGGACTTTTCAACTTTTTGTGTTGCCCTGCCAGTGTGGAGGCTGGGGGTGTACAAGGGGAGGGGACACAGCCAGGATAGCTGGCCCAGGCTGGCCAAAGGGATGTCCCACAACATGTGGCATTGTGCTGAACAATAAAGGCTGGGGGGAAGTAGCAAGGAGAAGGGGACATTTGGAGTAATGGCATTGTTTTCCAAAAAACTTACCTGCCATGATCCCTGCTTTCCTGGCTGAACACCTGCCTGGTACTAGGAAGAACCAGGTGAATTCCTTGTTTTGCTTTGCTTGCACCTGCAGCTTTTGCTTTACCTAGTAAACTGTCTTTATCTCAACCCCCAAGTCTTCTTTTACCTTTCCAGTTCTCTTCCCCATCCCACTGGTGAGGGAGTGAGAGAGTGACTGTGTGGTGCTTTGCTACCTGTTGGGGTGAACCACAATAAATGTAAAAGCTAAAATTGTTATTGTAATGTTTTAGGACTCAGATGTGCCTTTTATCAAAATTGTAGCCGTTTTCTGATCATGTAAATTAATTAATAATGTAGCTTTAGAGATATTAACTCAGATTTAATAATCCTGTAATTCTACTGAACTCATGAACAACTATTCTCTCCTCTTTTATGTTCCAGTTTCTCTTCCTCATCCAGCTTTCCCTGTAATCTACCATAATTGCTCTGTGAAATGATCTTTAAACATTAGAGATACCAAAAATCTCTCATAGGTCTAATTCAGCAGAATGCAGGAGTGGATTTGTAAGAAAAAATACATCCCAGCTAATCATTTGAGAAGCTGTAGACATAAACGTTTTCTCCAGAGCATACCATGCATATCTAAAGCTGCCTCTGTCCTGAGTGCACAGAACTTTTAATGTATTCCTCTGCCTTCAAGTCCCAGTTTGCTTTCACAAGTTTGATGTCCTGCAAGTTAAATCCCCGGAGGGAGTTCTCACAGTACATCTAACATGCACAGACAAGCTTGAATTCATCACTGAGTACAGCAACAACCCCATCTGCAACAACCCCATCTGCAAGGAAAAGGAAATGTGGTCAAGTAAGTGTGGGAGTCAGCCTGGGGATGTAAGCATAGCTGCACCTATATACATGCATCTGTACATACAGATATGTACACATATAGAGTAGCTAAGTTGGAAAAGGCCTTCAAAGACAATCTAGACCATTTCAGGGCTAAACAAATGTGAAAGCGCACCATTTTAAAGCAGTGAAAAGTTTATTCACTGAAAGGGTTGTGAAGCACTGGAACAAGCTGCCCAGGGAAGCAGCCAAGTCACCATCGCCGGCAGTGCTAGGTTAACGGTTGGACTTGATGATCTCAGAGGTCTTTTCCAACCCAAAAGATTTGATATTGAAGGCATACCTCTTGGACACTGACAGACATGGGGAATGAACAACCTCTCTAGGCAGCCCATTCCAGTGTTTGACCACTCTCATGATGAATAATTTTTTCCTAATGTCCCAGCTCAATCTCCTCTGGCACAGCTTAGTGCTGTTCCCACATGTCCTGACACTGGTGACCAGGAAGCAGAGACCAGCATGTCCCTCTCCACATCCTCCCCTCAAGAAGTTGCAGAGAGCAGTGGGGTCACCCCTCAACCTTCTTTACTCCAGACTTGACAACCCAAGTGACCTCAGCCTTTCCTCACAAGACATGCCTTCCAGCACTTTTACCAGCTTTGTTGCCTTCCTCTGGACACTTTCAAGGACCTTAACATCCTTTTTACATTGTCAGACCAGAACTGCATGCAGTACTCAAGGTGAAGCTGAACCAATGCTAAAGACAGCAGGGGTGTAAACTCTTTTGACCAGCTGTGTTTAATGCACCCCAAAATGCATTCGCTTCTTCCCAGCACCAGGCAGGTGTTCAGCCACTTCCAGGAAAGCCGGGATTTTCTTGGGAAGACAAACACCATCACTCCAAACGTCCTCTCCTTCCTCCTTCTTTACTCCAGCTTTTGTTGCTGAGCATGACGCCACATGCTATAGGACATCCCTTTGGCCATCCCAGGCCAGCTGCCCTGGCTGTGTCCCCTCCCACCTCCTGGTGCACCCCCAGCCTCCTTGCTGGCAGGGCAGCATGAGGAGCAGAACAGTCCTTGGCTCTGTGTGAGCACTGCTCTGCAACTACTGAAATATCAGTGTGCTATTACCACTATTTTCATCACAAATCCAAAACATAGCATCATACTAACCACTATGAAGAAAATTAATCCTATCCCAGCCAAAATCATAATAGGCCTCATGGACTTGTGAATGTTGGGCAGATACAACTGTTCCCTTACAATTTTAGTAACCACAGATGGAAGGTCACTGGCCTCCAAGTCATGGTTTGAGGTCTATCTTAACTATTAAAAATGAGGCAAAAATTGCATTAAATGTCTCTTCCTTTTTCTCATCCTTACTTGTTAGGTGACCATCATCTTCAAGTATCAGTCTAATGTTTTCCATTGACCTCCTCTTTCTGTTTACAAACTTGAAAAAGACTTTTTCATTGTCTGACACCACACTGGACAGTGTCAGTTCAAGTTGAGCTTTGGCTTGTCCTGTTTTCTTTCCTGCAGAGGCGAACTCTCATTTAGAATTTTAGGTATAGATTCTTTTTAGTGTTTTCTATTGACTGCTATAACCATCCTTAATTCACATGCTAAATACTCTGATATTCCTTTCTGTAATACACTGAATCTTGCTCTCTGTATAAGGAAGTAAGGTGCCCAACATAACGTTCATGATTTCACACTTAAAAGTTGTGTACCTAATCTTTATTCATCATTAAGTTTGATATCATGATATCTAAGTTTTCTACTAAATCAGATAAAAGCCCTAATGAAGTCAGAAAAATCTCTCCATTGTTTGCAGAAAGTTTTGATTTTGACTTGGGATGACTTTTCAGCCCTTCACAGTCAATAGTCACATCTAACTATTTGTGGAAAGTTACATTGCACTTAACTTCTCTCCTAGACATCCTTTATTTTCCATTTCACATCTATCATCTTCCAGTCATTTTACTTTCCTTCCTGGCCAGTAAAAGCAGAATTTTTCCTACCATCCATATCCTGCTGTTCTTTATTAGACAGCAGAACAATTCAGACTTTTGAAAGAGAAAGGTTCTGCTCATAGTTATTCAGGCTTTCTTTAAACATAATTACTGGGTCATACTGTAGTTTGAGTTTACTACAAAATTAAGTCACAGGTTAAATTTGAAATGTGTTCTACAACATAAAATAAATGACCTTTTAAGAAGAGATTAGAACACCATCAAAATGCTTCAAAGCTATTTCCATTTTCCCTATCCATGACTTTCTTAACAGTCACTTTCTTTCTTTTCCTTGCCTCTTAAGTTATCTGTTTACCTTCAAATAAGCACGCAGCCTAACTAATGGATGGTAACTTTGTCTGAAATACACTTGAAAATTATGAATTGTTCTTACAATGAACTGTTTTCAAACAGAATTCTCAAACAATCATTTAACAGAGCTTTGTATGCAAGCATCGATCTTTAAATGTGCATTACATGCACTGAGGAAATTCAAAAAGAGATTATTAACACATGAGAGATGAAGTAAATTGTTAGTAAATTAATTATTTGAGGATGAAAATTGTGCGTGATTTAAGTCATGGCCTGAAGCATGTCCTACCCTAGAGTTGCCTTCCAAGTTATTATATCAGAGGTTAACTCTGATAACCGAAATTCCGATAACCGAGAGAGTCTCCTGTCTCAGATACACCATATTTACTAATATCCTTGTACTTCAGCTCAAGCACAGACATATTACAAGAAATTTCATCTGGCTACAAATGTGCTCTTAATATTTAAAGTTGTGCTCTGTTGAATGTTGACTGCTGTATTTTCAATATCCATTAGGAAACCATGAAAGTGCTGGGAGGTGAAAGCCTCCACGCTGATGTGGTATGTGGAGATGATTACTAAGGAAGGTTTTACAGTATGTTCTAGTAATGTTAGCTCATCATAAATGGCCTGCTCCTGAAAGAACTCTATGTCGTCTTGTGAATTCTTTTTATTGATGTATTGTTTCTCTTTTGAGCTTCCTAACACTCTTTTATTAGAAGAAACTTACTTATTTTCATTGACTAATATCAGCATTTTCTTCTGAAAGAAGCCGAGTTCCTACTCCACTAAGCAGAAAAGTTTTTCAAAGTCTGCAATAATATTAGCATAGTTTTCGTCCAAGAAGAGGAAAAAATGGCATTTAAATTATTTTGCTGTTTTAAAGTCCAGTATTAACTGCTTTTCTTTTACCATAAGTACACACCAAAGATTCATTGTCTAACTCAACAACAGACATTGCCAGTGTAAAAGAGTGTTAAATATTATTACAGCTTACAAATTTTGTAGTTATGCAGCACTGAATAAGACTGGGAGATCTTACTTATTAAAGGATGCTATTAACGTTTTGACCATGAAACACAGCTTCCTCAAAGAAGGTAAATAAAATATGGCAACTTTGGGGGAGGGCGGGTGTTAAGTATATACGTTTCTCTGTATGAAATACAGCAAAATAGAGAATTATCCAGGGACAGAAGACTCATCATGGACCTTAGCAACAGAAAAGATAAACCTCCCTTGTACTCCAGCAGATTTATATTTTATTTATCAGCTGTGGGAATGTCTTCTGTCAGTAGTGCTGGAGCCACAGATAACATGTCAGCATGGCCCTAGGGCTGCACTAACTGTATTTTTTTGCATAGCCCAGTAAGAAGAAAAAGGCCAAGAACAGATTACCACGTAACTGCTACCTGTGAAACACATTGCATTTTCCTTCCATAGTTTGGTTCTTGTCCTGACACAAACCTCTAGCATTCACTAGCAATTCACTAGCATGATTCTCAGTTTGGTATGCAACTCTATTGCATACAATTCTATTATCCTCCCTAAAACACTAAAATTAAACTGCAGATGACTGAAGGAAGATGAAACATGTCATGTCATTATTAAATCAGGTGCATCTTAAAGGAACATACCATTTTATTTATTAGTTGAGCTGTCCTGTGCACCGTAGTATTGCCTATAATTTCCCCCATTCCCTACAATCACCCATAATTCCTAGTAGCTTTACTTTAGAACAGATAATAAGCATCTTCCAGAAAGTAAGGATGCTAAACATTTCCCTGGACACACTCCATGTTTTGTGTAACTGCTTCTAGTAGTAATCTACATGCAATGTAGGTTACTTCTAGTAGTAATCTACATGTTCCCTGTTGCTGATGCATCAAAGCAAAATAAACCCAGTTGCAGAAAGGAGGCAGAGAAGAGGCTGAAGCCTCTTTCCCCACCCCACTAGTGTCTCGTTTTCTGCCAAAAAAGTTCTGTTGAGCCAAGACTCAAGCCTAAAACTATCTTCCAAAGATCGTTTCATTAATTGCTCCAATGATCCTCTCAAATATTGAAGCAACTTTGTCTCTGTCATCTTGAAAGGTTATTAGGATAGAGTATGCATTACCTAAAAAATATCCCCCTAAGGTGAATCAAAAGGGCACAATGTCTCTAAACTTCCTTAATACACTCTAGAAGACAGGGCTTTTCCCTGTATGTCTCTTTTATCTTTGGATTTCATTAAAAATAAAGCAGGACTGCATTATAAATAAACTTTGCCATGTATATTATATACAAGACCATTGCCTGTTATGAGGGTTATTTACTGTTATTATAAGATTCTGTTTTATAGTCATCCTGTTCACACAGGGTTATAGCTTGTCAGACTTTGTAAACATTAATTTTTTTTTTTTTTTCACTTTTTTGCACCTCTGTACATGTAAATAAATAGCCCATAAAGAAAAAGGTTATTAGAGAATGAAAACTTGCCCTGTGGCTATGAAGAATAAATTGTAGATTTACTTAAAGAAATAGTTTAGGACAAGGAAACATCTTCAAAGAGAGAGACACTGGATATGAAAAAGAAGAGAATGCGATGCACAATGCAAAAGTGAATGGTAGAAGAAGACAGTAGGAACTCAGAAAATTAAGAGGGAAGGTACTGCAAGGATTGATGGTGAGTGTGACAAAAGATTGGGTCAAGTCAGAAAGTTTAGTTGAGACTGGTTATTGAGCACGGTGATAAAGATTTCTGGAAATGCTTGGAAATACCAAGGCAATCTACAAAAGAATAAAATATGAACAGGAAAACTAAAAAAGATACAAGGTGGTAAGGTTATTAGACACTGAGAAACTCTGAGCAAGAGGCAAAATGATCAAGTTTAGGGGGAATGAAGTAATGACTGTGTTTCCACAGTAATACATTTTCTTCCAAAACATGTAAAAGAACACAACTGCCCTGGAATACACAACTTCTCTCTAGGTATCATCAGCAGGTATCTGTGAAACCTCTTTCAAAAAGAAACAAAACACAAGCAAAAAATAAAATAAAATAAAATAAAATAAAATAAAACCACTTCCTCACTTCCTTTTCTCTAAAAGGGGATACTATATTATTTATATTACTCCAGCATGTCACCAGTATGTGTGACAAATTTCAAAGAATAGTGATGAGAAAGACTACTGTCAATCTTCTTTCAGATGATGGAATTTCATTCTTCTTTTTAAATTTTGAGAATCTCAAGCATTTCAAAACTAAATTTGTAAACTTTAGGGTGATCGAGGAGTGCTGAGCACCCTAAACTTTTTCATTTGATGAGGAATGATATGTCCGTATTTATCCTGAGTCTGACAGAGCATTAGGCCTCAACTTTAAATATTTTTTTTACAATGCTTGTAGTATTGTTAAACTGAAAGCTGTATGACATAGTACGTGAAACAGAAGAGCAAGTGAGTTACAGGTAAACTGTCAATAAAGTAAGTGAAGAAATATATGATGTTCCTAAAAGAATGGATGCATCTCAAACACCCTTTTTCATGGACTGGATAAAATGTTTTTTCTAAATGAAAGGAACTGTATTCTGAAAACCAGACAGATCACTTAAAGATTACTTAAAAATGTCTTTTTAAGCAAACAAAGCTACTGAAATCATTAGCCTATTTTGTAGAAAGATTATGTGAAGAGACCTAAGTGATAGAAATCTCTCTAATACATCTTTGATGTCAACATAAATAAGCCCCTAGATCTCGTATGCACACCACGTTGTTTGCTCCTAGTCTGCTAACTGGTCTCTGCAGTATTCCTAAAGGAAATTCAGCTTGGGACTACATAATCATTCACTTCCTCCGATGGAGCAGTTATCTTCCTTTCAGTGGCCTTAAGAAAAGCCTGTCTTTCCTCTCAGAATATGTCCTTTGACAAGCAGACTGTGAAGAGTTTTGGTGAAAGAGCTTCCTAGTTCGTAATGTCACAACGGATAAAAAAATAGCAAAGGTGATTAAAATATATATATATATATACTCTTGTTCTTCTAGTGTCCTATCTCATCTCCTTTAGCTTTGTCAAACATCTTTGAACCATGGGTAGTGGATATGATATTTACTATTCTTGTATACCTACATAAGATATGAAAGAAAAAATACAGTTTTGACAGTATATGCAAAGAATCATTTGAATGTGGAAAAGATATGTTCAGACAATCAGTAAAGCAATATGCCAAATTCATTCCCAATACTATTTGGAACTCAGTATAATACAGTGTTAAAGGGCAGTATTTTTAATTAGCAAATCTTTAGCTTCGATATTAAAATTCTATATATTCTGATTTATTATTGCAATATGTTCAAAATTGCTGAATTGAGGCAATCACATAGCTAATTCCCACTCCAAATTTAATCACAAATTTCTGGAAATTTGTCTTCTGTGGATTTCACTGGAGTATAGTACGAAAGCATTGAAAGATTGCTCCTGAAAAGATTCTGAAATTAGAAGACAGAGTGTAGTATTTTATTGTTAGCTTGTAATTCAAGAAGAGATTTCCAGAAGCAAGCTTCTTTCTTTACCTGTAACAAAATATTCTAGAGATTGGTTCAGAGGATTATGGGAAGAAAACAGTTCTGGTTTTTAAATTCTCCAGCATGAGGGATTTGGGGGAAGTTCGGCAGCATAAGAAATATTAGAAATTTTGGCATTATATTAGAAATATTAGAAGTTGGCACTCATACCTTAAGCAGTTTAGCACACATAGCATTGTCCCTGCAAAGTACATGAAGTACTGCCAATTTCTGTAACAGTATTATGAGATAACTGAGATATTGATATCCTTCATAAAAGGCTAAAAGGAAGATTAAAATGTTTGTGTAAGAAGGATAACTACATTTAAAAGGTTCTTAGAATTGTTTATCAAAGAGTCTCAAAAATGAGAAAGTAAGTAAAATAGACAAAATACTTAAGTATATGTATATGTATATGAACAAATATATCTGTAAAGATTATGATTCTGATAATAAATATATATATCAGAGATCATGTTCTTCACAGTCCAATACTATTCTAATTTTCTTTAATATGAAAATATGCAGGGAAAAGGACATTGTAAGGTTCTTTAACACTTCTGATGAACACATATATGCAACAGAATGCTCCCAGGTATGAGTAGTTTCAAATCTGTCAAACACTGAGTGGGGCAAACCTGTACTTGTAATAAATACTAATGTGGGAGCCAATAAACTAATTATACTATAATCCTAATACTTTAATCACATAATCAAATCTGACAATGTCTTTACATGTTTCCTCATAGAACACAGTAAACTAACCAAAATTAAGTAGTTAAATCCTATTGGTCATATGTCAGTGCAGCAGTAGAAGTGAAATCTAACAGGATATGTCTAAGTAAAACAAACAAACAAAAAAGTTTCATTTCATATCAAACCCACATAAAAAGCAGAATGTATAGCAGAATCATACATAAAACCTTTAGCCAGGAAAGGCTAAAAGTCAAGGCTTCCCTCATTCAACTTTATCTCACAGCCCTTGAGCTTCTTTTCTTCTTTTGAATGGGTGAAATTCATATTACTCAATATACATATGCAGAGTTCCAACGGGAGACATAGCAAAGCACTCCTGCATGCAATATCCTATAGCTTGATGATTATAACTGCCAAATAATGTATCATTTATTCTCTGTTCTTGAGCAATTTTCTTGTAGGTCAGGTCCCACAGAAGAGAGAACAGAATTTCATATATAATAAAATGTACTAGTTTCCCCAGCCAAAGGCTTGATCCTGCAGACTTTTGTCATGAATAGCCTTATTCGTTTTGGAATATGGTTAAATTCAGTGAAACCATTTCCAAGAAACAGAGTTAATCACATGAGCTTTTGTAAAATGTCCGGAAATAGCCTCACTACAGCAAAGTGGTGACTGACATCCAAGTGAGGATAAAGGCAAAGTTATTGCAAGGGTCATTCTAATTGTCTAAGTAAGCTAGTTCCCTTTTTTTTTGCAGTGTATCTACTTTAGTAAATTTTATTAAAAGGTGAAGTTGACAGATGGCCCTGCCTCACTTCCCCAAAAAACGAATCTTGTTTTATTGACCTTCTTATGACCAATGATTCAGGCTTGGCTGCCTCTAACACAGGAAACAAATGGGCTGTACTCCACTGAAATTCTTCACTTTGCAATTTCTGAACTTCTGAAAGTGTAATTTCATACAGGATGCCCTTAGGTTGCTTTTTTAAAAAATTGTTGTCTTCAAATTGAATTTACTAATAATTTGCCTCTACCACCATCCTGGAAGAAATCCCTAAAATGAGAAATAAATGATAAAACAGAAGAAGAATGATCATGAAGCACGGAAAATATCACTGTATCATAGGTTCCTAGAGACATAAAAAAAAGAGACAGAAAAATAATCTTCTTTATAGACCTCAGAGTTGTCAAAAGAAAATGTTTAAGGAACTCTCCTAGAATAAAGATACAAAAAAGATCCTTAGTCTGTTTGCTTGAAATTTAACAATGTGATTATGGCAACACAGTGAAAAAGACCATATCCATCAAGGAACAGCTCATTTTACAGCAACAAAAGATTTATTTTCCTGAAACTGCCTGTAAATAAGCTACTAACATTAATGAACATTAAACAATCACTTGGGAGTAAAACAGTCTCTGAAAAGAACTTCTGTCACAAGATAAGCCCAATTTAGAAACAAGCAATTTCAATATGTGTTAGAACAAAACTATTTTAAGGTAACTTTATCTCAATAGGCAGGCATTCCTGAATTACAGAATCGTCTAGGTTGGAAGAAACCTCCAAGATCACCGAGTCCAACCCCTGACCTAACACTAACAAGTCCTCCACTAAACCATATCCCTACGCTCTACATCTAAACAACTTTTCAAGACCTCCAGGGATGGTGACTCAAGCACTACCCTGGGCAGCCTAAAAACCCTTTCCGTAAAGAAGATCTTCCTAATATCCAACCTAAACATCCCCTGGTGCAATGCTATAGGTGATGTTTGACTTTATGTTTTGAAACATTTGTCATTTGGGCTGTTTCATAACATAATTTCAGCTTCAAAGAAAGGATTTATACAGGATCTAGCAGTCTGCTGTTTAAAAGCTAATATATTATTTAAATTATAAGGTCCTATATTATATACATAGAGATACGTGGAGAATTTTTTTGGAAATGCAAAAACAGAAAATGGCAACTGGCCATCTTCAAAAGATTTTTTTTTTTTCCTGAAACAAAATTGTTGTGTTTTCTTTGTGTGTTTTTTGTTTGTTTGCTTGTTTTAAGGGCAGTTAGCAAAATATTCACTATGCTTATCAATAGCATCCTTTGAGAACTGATACTGTCAGTCAATGTGTAAGTGCTATCTATTATGGAGGGAAAGCAAAGCAGATGAAATAAACAAATGGAAACACATTTTTCTGAGGATCTAAGTGCATGTAAGCGTTTTGCTTACATACATATGCAGGCAGGAGATAACACACTTCATCTTTAAACTGATTACAAATTTAAAACTCTTACATCTTCAATGTTTGAGAAAGTACTTTCCTTATTCTCTATTTCTTCTTTTGTAATTATGTATGTCATATTTTATCATTAGGAAATAAAGAAGAATGTTTTATTTGAGCTCAGATTTTCTGAAGTCTTCTCTGGCTCATCTGAAAATTGGTATTCTTAGCATCTACCTCATATGAATGTCTCGAAGCCCAGAGTTGTTAACATTCTTTCTCTCTCCAAATGGATAATTAGCAGTTGAACTTACAAAATAACAAAAGCAATCAAAAGCGTATTTAAAATGTCCCTCTAAATCCATCTCACTTCTCCACTTTCAACTTTGAATTTTGTAAAATCAAAATAATACCAGTATACTTGTGTCCATACTTGTATGTGCACTACAAAGTTAGGCTTTTTCCTCCAAAAACCTCAGCAGACACCTCATGTTGTAATTGACAAGTCTGGCAAGTACCAGCTCCTAAAAGCATTCAACTGGGATTTGTTTGGAACACGTGCAGGAGCATGCAGAAAAAATAAGGACCAGGTAGCACACATCTTATTTTGAGGATAATTCCACCCAGGCACAGCTACCATTTATACTCTGATGCTGGAAATCACTCAACTTAACACACAGCTACATGGTTTCTGTACTAAATCACAGTTTCTAAGGGAAAGCCAAACCAAGCTAAACTGGAACTAACTCCCTCCAAAAGAACAGAATGTTAGAGCAATACTATTAACTTAAACAGACCTAAATGGGCCTATATACTGGCACATGATCATTCACATTGTTGTTAGCACACTCCCAGGCACAATTTTGACCTGAGCCAAACAGCAGGATGTCTCCACACAGCTCTGGGGTTAATATGGGCCAAGGAACATTCAGAGAAAATACCTACACTGTGGGCACCCTGCATGGGAGATATGAGAGCTGAGCTTTCTGGAAGAAGCCATACAATACCAGTTGGTCTCAAAGCCAAAGCATGGTTTCAGAAACTGTTTTCTGACACATGTACTAATATAGAGTAATCATTGCTAATAAAAACTTTCAGGAATTATGAGACAGAAAAGGAAAATGCTGGCTCCGTTGTTTCCTCTTTGCAAAACCCTTAATTAAGTAATAATAAGTCTCTGATTAATGACTTGTTGATCTGCACTGTCAATCTAACACAGCTTCTTGGCCTTGATAGGTTTTAAAAATTTGACTGGCCAGCTTCCACTTCTTTCAAAGTAAAAGGGAGGAAAAAATATGTAGTGAAATCATGCAAAAGAAATCATGCTCTCTTTGGTAATCAAGAGCAACCCCATCCTGGATTTATACGTCAAAACAGTCATCTTAAGCTTCACTCAGAAATCAGCTGGAGCACAGAGAAGAGGAACAATGTGATTCTACAAAACTTCTATTTAATTAGAAAATTGACAATAGTTTTCAACAGCATCTCACCAGACCAGAATATGTTAAGCAAGGCTTGGAAGGCTTGAGAAAAGGGATGTGATTTTATAGCTACAAATATGTTTTGCAAATGCCCTAAGCAGATCCTCCTTGATGTCTATATTCTCCATATGTTCAACAGCACAGGACCTGGATGCTCTGCTCTGTGGGACTTCTGCCTGCAAGATGTGATCTGTCAGCAAAATGGGAAATGACAACAGCAAACACACTGCCCCTTTGGCAGGTAATGGTGACACTTTTGATGACCAGGGACGTGCCACAGCCCTGCTCAGTCAAGTGAGCAGATCCATCCAAGCAACCACAAAAAAACAAGTAGACAGCTGGGTTACTCTGCTGCTCCCCAAGCCCCCAGACTCTGACTGGCGGCACAGCCTTCAGGACAAGCAGCCAGCTTACAGGTACAAATTCCTTAAAATCTAACCTCTTCTACCTGATTTAGGAGGATTTTAATTACAACAAAGCTGTTCCAGAATTACAGTGCACTGCACTATTTTCCTCATATCTTAATATATCATACAGCTTAGTGTGATAATTATGAGTTCTCAAAGTATGACCAGTTTAAAAGTGAAATTAGCAGTGCTGTTAGTTCAGCAAGACAGTACACGTGAAAATAAGCATTCAAAACATTTCTTCCTTTTCTTAATTCATGATCAATAAGCTTTCATTTACCAAAGCACTGTAAAAGTGAATTACCATTGATATTCATCATAAATCGATTTCCCCAATAATGATAAATATGCTGCATCGTAAAGAAAAAGCATTCATAACAAAGGCAAAAGTGCTCTAGGAACTGAAGTGAATTGTTTGTTTCACAGCAAACTGGAATATCACGCACATAAAACATTCTCAGCTACATAATTAACTATCTAATTGAAAGTTTTGGTCAAGAAACAAATTCATTTTGTTATGTCTGTGCAAAAGATAAACGAGTCCATACGAATCATTAAAACACAGTATGATGTAGTGCCGCTTGGTTCGAGTTGATACGCATCATAAATCAACAGTAGTAATCTTATTCATATACATTCAGCAGGGTTGAATCCAATGAATAGAATTTCAGCGTAGGATACACAGGGCGTGTTATGCAAGTATTCTAAATGAAACAGATCTGTTTTCTTTAAATTCTGTTGCATCCCAGGAAAGATATATAGCTATGATCAATAAAGTCAGATTACCTCTACTCGATACCAAGAAATTTTCAATACTGCTGTCCAGAAGATTAGTAGCTGGCGATTACTCCGTCAGTATGACAAAACCAAAGTACCAGCTGCCAAGTTATCAATAATGACAGCAGTGTGTTTTTGGTATTATTGCTTTCATTATTATTGATTCTTGTGAATGAAAAACTTTCACAAATTCATTTAGTTTCATTACATATGTGAGCCTAGAAAACATTTATTTGCATATCTGTATCTGTGTGAATTGCTGAGTACATTTTTAATCATTCACAGTATTGTACTTTGTACGATGCAATTGAGGAAAACTCAATTTCCTACCCATTTTAAAAAGCAATTCCACTTATTTTGTGCATTCAGAAATATAGCCTGTATTTATCTATCAGCTGTATGAAGCAGACAGCAAATACACTTGCTTGTTATACTATGACTAAGTTAGCAGACAATTTTTTTTTTCTTAATTAAATAGCTTTCTCACTTCCTGACTTCCATGTTAAGACTTTTTATTTAAAAACATGAAATTAGAAAACTGTATCTTTAGTCTTCATGAAGTTACTTACTTTTCAAACAGTAATGGAAATAAATTGTAAAAGTTTATGTGAAAAAAGGGAAAGATAAAATGGGAATTAGTCACTTTCTCAATAAAATGCTTATCTTGTCTGCTAGCCACTAAACCATTTTCACTTGAGATAGTATTTCAGTTCACATCAGTTCCTTCGATTTCTGGCACTTAATCTATCTATGTACTAGAGATACAGAAAATAGATGATTTTGCTTTTCATTTACATTTTTACTGTTTTCCACTTTCTCCAGGAAAAACGATAAAAATGAAAAAAAGACCAGGTGCACTTATTTTCTTTATATTAGTCTCTAAGTAATTATATAGATACAGCATGTCTTTTGAAAGTTGATTGCTTCAGTGTACTGTATTAACACTTACTAGAACAAACCTCAGTCAATAAGTATTTGATTAGTAGTGAGCAAACAGTGTATAAACGATTTTAGGGAAAACCTTCTAGGCAGCAGAAGGTTATTAAAATAATCTACAATAAGCCATTTTACAGGCAGAAACCACCACCACCAGCCCCAGGATGTATTTTTATATGGTGTCCTATGCAAAGGTAAGAAATATATAAGGTAAGAAGTAATAAAATAAAAAGTTAAGAATTACAAAAGGTAAGAAAATTTGATTCAAAATAAATAAATACAATATTAAAAAAAATGTTATTCCGCATTTACTGGCCAATATTAACAAAAAAAAATTAGAAGTATTGTTATTGCACAGAATATATATTTTATGAAAAGTTCTGTATTTACATTACTATTTTCAAAGTGTTCTATGTGCGAAGCACTTACGCAGCAATATATTATGTATCTCAAAAATGAGTAATATGTATGCTCATATACCTAAACATGAAGAAGCCCCTGCTGCAAACTTAATCTACATAAATATATTTTAATAATGTAAATAAATCCTACTGATAGGAGTTCACAGAAACCATGTTTAATATTTTAAAAACAGCAAGAAAATGTATAGAGGCAACAGGAGAATTTTTTTTCAAGTATCAAATAAGCAACCTGTCACGTCAGAACTACAAAGACTTAGGAAATCTATTTCATACTAACCTAGTAGTCTACAGGCTGCCAGCACAGATAATAAATGCACTGTTCTTGATATGTTGACTGTCTTTCTACACCCTCTTAAAAAACTCTTAGTCTTCTATCTCACGGCTTGTTGCACCAAGATATCTAGTCCTTTGGCATACACAGAAAATACAAATACCACCTCCCCTTTAGAAATAATATCATTCCATATCATAAGTTGAATACATTGCTGCTAGCATGTGCCAACATTGGTGTGTTTAGACAATGGCAACTAATTTGAAATCTTACAGAGTACGAAGCTTAATACATTCTGACAGTGATCCAAAAGATTAAATCACAGAAGGATTTTTTTCCAAATACAACTTATTTATTTATTCTAATAGTTGCAGTGCCATGAAGTTGTATTTCTAAAGTTGTTTTTTTAAGTATTAGTTACAGGAATTATTACTCTGCAGCAGCATGACTTAAGGTAGACAGGCTGTGTTGCTAACTTTTATTGAAGTCTCAGTGCTCTAAAAAAAAGGTAAAAAATATGCAAATGTAACCAATTTTTTTTTTTTTATTATTATTTTTTTAAGCATGGATTTTAAGGTGTGTAGCCTTATTGCTTCTGCTTAAGTTTAAATAACACTTTAAATTATCCCTCTGAAGCAAGAAAACAAACAGATCTAAGTGTTTTGATGATTCAGCAACTGTTCAGCTGTGGATAGTTCTCTCTTAAAGTCCTGATAATGATGTCTTCTTGAAAAGATAAAATAATTATGGTATTTACTGAAAAAAAACAGTATGTGGAACCTGTATTATTACGGATCTCTTGTAATAAGAAGAACTACTGCAGTGATGACACTATCCTTCCCCTTTTGTTTTCCTTGCAAGACTCACACCGTAATTTTTTCAGTCACTGCACCACAAATGTGGTTTCACATTGGAGACAGAGGACAACTCTTTTCCTTTCAGCTAACAGAAGGCTATGACAGTGTACATGCTAGATTTTAAAGAGGGCCAGGGAAAGTGGACAAGCAAAGGGACAAGCATCTGTAAATCTCCATTCCAGATGCAGGCTATTGATGACAAATGCCCAGTTGTAAGGGAAAAATAGGACCCTTGCTTACTCAGATTCTGCCTCAACCTCTGCTCCATCCATCCCATGCTCCAGAAAGACATAAAATTTCCCAAAGACCAGAAATTACTCATCTACTTGGAAATTCCTGTGATTTCATGTCTTATTATTTGTCTAAAAATATAATACATTAAATGGGACAATGAAACACTGAAAGTATCTGTTACGGTCAGTATAATCACTGTTGCATGCCTTAGAGAGTGGAATGATATTTGATTGAGTAAATTTTGAAATTTGAATTTGTTTAACCTTTTCCTGGAGAACAAACATTTGGACAGATGTGTCAGGAAAGCACCATTCGCCTGTTGCAGTTACAGTGCAAGTGCCACTTTAGCTACTAAAAAAAGCAACTACACAAACTTTTCCGGACTACAGAAATATACTTAATTTATGGAGGTGTATAATAATAGTTAGGTGGCATTTGGGGTGATCGTATTCTGATGAAATTATTCCAATATAAACAATGTTTAAAATCTGCTGCTGAACCCACTCATAAGCAAGCTGTCATACTCATGTGAACTGATAGATGAAGGGAGTTTTTCCCGGATACATCTTTTGTGTTATTTACACTTAAGTAACAGTTTTGACAATATTTTTTGGTAATTGAATATACTTATCATATTTCTAAATGTAAGAGCTTTCTAGTGCTACCCATAAATTTATTAAATACTTTGTATATCCTTTACAAGAGTAGTACTGAGAAGTACTGAGAGATAGTGCAGATTTAAGTTCTTAACTGTTTGCTGTTTCATGTAAAGGTACTTGATATAATTTTGATGTTATTCAAGGATGAGTAATATTGTTTGAGTAATATTCAAATCTAGATTATGATCCATTACATTTATATTGTTGGAAAAAAATAAAGTGCTTTAGCAACAAATTTTATTATATGTTCAATTTGTCTGAAAATGGAAAGTAAACATTAACAGATTATTGAGTTAGCTAAGCATCAAAATTTTTCTGAAGGTAGCTGATGTTACATACACTATTTTTACTTTAAACTTTCTGGAGATTTAAGGAAAAAAGAGTAAAACATCAAAAAGCTTACTTAATATTCCAGCTCCAAACCATCAAAAATATTTCCAAAATGGACCAATAAATTGAGGATTTTTATTTATTTCACTTAATGTGATATTTGTTACCTTATTTTTTAGCACCTAAGCATTTTTTCTTTCAGCATATATGAGGAATGGCAGTCTTCTCTAAAAATCAAGAACTAGTAATATTCTAACAGTTCTATTTGATGCATGGAGTGAAGACTTTACAAGAAATACTAGATACCATTTGACTCGCAATCCAGCCATAAGATCTGGAGCACTATATCTATAATGGGAATCAAAATATATTCTAATCACAGAGGAAATAATCACCCACTGGGACTTGGCTCTTATCATCAGAAAGAATGCTTTTACAAGAATAGGTTGTACTGAGCCAATTAGATCAAACAGCATACTTGGCTCAGTTTCATATAGATTTTCATATTAAAATAAGAACTAGTTGCAGTGTCTTGACATATGCAGTCATTTGGTACTTCTTCATTGTACGTGCCACAGACTGTCAAGTACCACACAGGCCTTTTGATTTGCTCCAGGCACTGACTCATAGCAAATGACCACAAAAGTAAGAGGAAGAAGTCAGTAACATTTTTAACTCAATCTGAAACAGGAAAGGTCATGAAATATATATTGTCACTGATGCAAACCAGGAGAATCTCTCTGAACTTGATTTCCAAGAGAAAAAAAGTCCTATACTGCTTGCTAAATTGATGACTGGGAAAAGAGAAAATCTATTTAAAATTCATGTCCTGCACAGTCAATCAAGTCATAAGCAATACCCTCTTTTTTTTTAGGCAGAAAAGGTATTCTAAGGGCATCACTGAACTGTGAATTTCATTTTTCCATGTCTTAGATATCCCAACAGGCTCCAGAATTGAGCTATGCAGTACAAAACATATGCATATATATGAACATTCATCTGTCTTATGTGTTACAAATCTGAATCTCTGAGAGACTGAATAAATGGATTCTTTCTGAGCATCTCATTTTCCTTTCTAGGTTGGCTTGTATCCCGCACTGAATGTTCACTCATTTGTATCACAGCTCATATTTATTAGGCAGTATGATTAATACTTTTTTAAAAATATCAGTATATCAAAGAGCTTTAAGTGTTTTGAAAAATTTTTTTTGAAAGGATGACATGCATTTCTCTATGATATGAATGGAAGATATGCCTATTAAATGAAACAGTTTTAACAACAAAATAAAAGTTGGGTGATGTTTGGTATAACTAATAAGAAGCATGAACAATAGCCATTCTATTTCCTTTGCTTAGATTTTTTTTTAATCTAACATGCATTACTTCCATTAGGTATCAAGTCCCTGACTAGAACAGGTCATTCTGCAGTAGACTTGGAACTGGATGCACTTCACCAAACTTTAAAAGAAGCAGTTTATGATTCTAGCCATGTACCACATCACATGACTCTTGAAGCTTCATTATTGTGTTTGGTTTTACATTTCTCCCTGTGTTTGTGGAAAAAATCCATACCATTTCTCAGTTTCACTCTAAATGCATCACCATTTGAAGCATAACGCTCGAGTAGATAAAGAACACAACCCGTCCCTTTTAAAAGCACTCATACTTCCTGTACTACTTTTTTCCTATCTCATCTTAAGCTTTTGCATATTTAAAAATGCATACATGTGTTCATACAAACACATAAATGCCTTCACACACTCCCAGTTTATAGCAAATAGAAAGATACCTGATTCCAAATCTGATCTTCAGACAGATTTGTTTAGCCTTTACTTTGAAGTTATACTTTATTCTGTGATTACAAGGAGAATGTAATCACTGCATCAATGGCATTGGAGACATAATAAATATACAATTTAGAATTAAGAGTTTAGGGAAGAAAAGTAAGAGAAACTTTCATAGATTGTCATTTAAAATGATAATTTTAGAAGATAGCCAATGAAACTAGCATTTTAACTACAGGACTAATCCTGTTTATAGTTAAAACACTGTAACCTTCACAGAAATTAAGATAAAACCAGGTTTGGATGGAAGACAATCAGCCCACAATAGACTTGTCCTTCCATTTGGTTGTTGCTACCAAAGTACAGATTAAAGACTATCACACATTAATGCAATAACAATTTAAACAGAAGATGACATTTTAAAAAGCCAGCCAACAGATGTTTAAAGGCAGACCAATTAGAAATTTACAAGTGTTTAATTAAAGTGAGAGAAGTAACAAAATATGCAGCTTTAACACTGATTTATTGAAAGCTACACCAGTTGAAGTACTATTGCAGTATTAACACACTCCTTTATTTTTATGAAAAAAAAAAAAAAAAAAAAGATGGTATAAACAATACAGGCTTATGAAAGAAAATCAGTAACATAGATTTTTTATTAAGCTGTGTTTAAAGAATTACTTTAATGTAACTACTTTACAGGACAAAAAGTCAGCTAAGTCTGCTGTTACATATGGAAGGTCTATCTGTCCAGCGGTGGGGCAAGGGGCAGGGAGTGCTGCTGGGGCACACCTCCACAGCAGATGTCTCTCCACAGACCTGAGAGAAGATTGACATTACAAATATCACCATTACAGGCTTTTGTGCAGAGACTTCCTCCAGGCTAGCTCTCGTCATGTTTGGTGGGCCAACTACTTACAAACAATTGAAGAGTGTTAGAATCTGAAAATAGTTTGCATGCTTTAGGACTGCTCTGCCAGATGAAGGAAAGCTCTGTTTGTGTGCACACTAGGGAGGGTCACCTCGGAAGTGCATTCCTGGTCCACTCTGAAATACTCACACGCATGTAAAACACCTTTTACAAAACAAAGCAGCATTTAATCTTAACACAGTATAGAAGAAAAAGAAGTAGCCTAACTAATGTATATTTAAAATATCTGATTTATTTTTCTACTATGGGCCTCCTAAGTGCAACAATCAGCCTTATGCACCTCACTAAAGAGAGGTATGGGATTTTCAATAGACTTCATATTTCTGTTCTTTATATTCCCTTTTCAGGTTATTTAATAGGGGTTAACAGAGGTCTTTGTACTGTCTGCATCTACATAATTATTCATAAGTCCTCTTGAAACTACATGCTTTGTGTCCAACTGCAATTAGCCACATCACGAAATTAATTTTATGAATCTGTAATATTTTTCATACAGGTATCCTTAGAAATATTTTTAGACCTCTCAGTTATGGATAAAATATTCAAATGTCATCTGCTTACTTGAGTTTCCCATTTAAACATTTCAGATCTTTTAGATTCAAATAATGGAAGCATAAGACCAGTTCAAAAATATTCTAATTCATCATACCATTATAGTGGAATTTGCATGTTTTCACCTTCTGTGAGAAAGAAAAAGAATGACAACCTTATTCTAAGAATAATAAATTCATGACTAGAACATTGTCTGTTCTTCACCCATATCATACAATTTTTCACATACTTGCCCTTTATATGGGTGGGTAGAACCAGAATTGCTTCATTAACAGAAGAATGAAAATCCTTATGAAGAACTTAAAAGACTGGTATTCCAAGGTTTTCACCTTTACTTTCTATATTTAAAAATAAAAGTGAAAAAGGTGAAATATGCCTATTAAAGTTTCATGCAGTATTTCTCCTGCACTAGGAAGTGTTTGGGGATGAGTTGTCACACTGATTCTGTCAAGTGGCTTACAGTGTGGCACAGTGAACTGCCAGGGCATGGAGATGTTAACTATGGCCCATATGGTATGCAGGCCATGTACTGATTCTCTCACAGAAATTAATTTTGTCTCATTGAAAGAGCAAAGCAAGTCTGCAATTTGGCTGCTTGACAGCAAAACCACTATCTCATGCAAGCTTACTCGAGAGAAAGTCAACAACTTGCACTACCCCAGTTTCTTCTTAAGTATTATGTCCTGGCTCACAGACAGTTGTTGAAGTCTTCAGTCTTTTTGGAGTGGGCAGGTCATGTCTATGCTGCACTTCATCTTGAATCCTCCATAGCAAAATGGCTATCCTATATTGCTTAACATCCCCCAAACCACAAGACCCTACAGAATCATTCTTTAGCTTATCTGTACATCCTGCTACACCAGTAAGTAATCAACCCTGCTTTCTTTCCATGGACGTCCATCCCAAGGTCTTGATAATGAAAAGGACTAGAAAAGCCGTTCTGTCTCCCCAGGTGGCTTAGCCTGAGGCAGGATAAACCAGAAAATCCTCTGTAATCTTCCAGGCCAGTACAGGTTATTGAGAGTAGGCCTGGCTGCTGCTAACCAAGTTCTCTAGAGTTGGCTGAGCTCTCCTAGTAAGAGATTGCCTATAGAAGGGAAGACAGCAAACATACACACTCTTGCTAGTATCCAGACTCTCAATACACTCCAGAGTTGTCCAGATCTGACCTGAGAAGACATCTACAGTCTAAGGTAAAATTTATGTGTCTGGATGAGCTGGACATACACACGCCTTATCTCAACATAACTCCTTGGGAAAAAGCTCGTCATAAAGTCATGCAGCTATTGTGTACACCAAGGAAATAAGGGCCCTGAGGCCTTTGTGAGTAGGCTGTGTCTTCTCAGTAGGACACAACCTGGACTGCAGATGAAAGGTTTCTAACAAAAATGAGCAAGAAGAGTTGATGGGTGTTTGCTGGTGGGGCTGCCTGCCTGCAAGAGACATCTTACAGCTGTTGCTTCCCTGGCACGTCTTAATAGTTTACTCTAACTAAATAATTTCTGACTGTGAAATTTTTTTGAAATGTTTTTCAGGAGCTGTAACTATATTACATTTGAAAAGTAATCCATGTTCTTTGCAGGCAGAATGTTGCATTTATAGTGATGTATCTACAGTATTAGGTATTTTTAGAACAGTAAATAAACAGCAGAAGTGAACATGTGATGTGAATTCATGTGTGCTCTTTTTCTGAAGTGAATACACAAGATTCTGCTCTCACCCATTCTCATTAATCTGGATTTCTACCAAGCCTGCTAAACAAACTGCTCCAGCAAGCTGACAGAAATGAAATGAACTGGCATTTTAGTACAGGTACACAATTCAAGTATAGGTGCACAGTTCAGCTGGTAACAGTTCTCACAAACTCAGATTATACCACCCCTTTCTAACCAAAGAAGCAGGTGGGAAATGTTTCATTAATGGTCCTGTTCTATAGTAGTCTTGTCTGCATCATAAAAATTCTGCAAAAAGTTACCAAGTCAAAGTATTTTGGTGTTATTAGATTGTTTTATATCACTGTAATTGCAATAAGAATGTAGCTATATAAGCATGAAGTAAAAAACTGCAGCAAAATCCTGAGGACCTTAATAGTTTATTTGATTCTGGTCATTAAATTATGCTGAATTAACCTCCAGAGTTTAAGTCCTCTTCGAACAAGAACCCTTATACATTATAAAGAGAGCACATAAATAAATATAATTAATAAGAGACTGCAAGCATTTCACTGTGTATCAGTTAACCAGTCAGAAGAAATGCACCGTCTAGGTGACTTAAATCTTTTGTATTGATAGCATCTAATACCACTAGAATTTATTTATATTGTTTATAGAGGATAACATAATTTATAAGAAATAGAAAAGTCTTTAAGAACTTAGAGCAATATTAATTATGCTTTCTCTGGTTTGACCATAAATACAGTAGTCTTTCCATATTAAAAACAGATTCAGACAATAAACTTTCACTACGTTTTCAGGGAGAAAATAGTAAAACTTTCAAAATTAATAATGAAAATATACCTGGATGTAATCAGTACTTCAGTGGAAAAAATGAGCCTACTAGGTACTGCATGCTGATATAACTAAACAGAAGTATTTGTAAAGAGATTGCATGATTTGAGCACATAAGTAAGGGAAACCCATGGTACCTAGGGAACTGTGGTAGAGAGTTCAGAATGCTCCAATAAGTAAAACAGAAGGGTGTGACATCAGGCTGGTATCCAGGTGCTGTGATCAATGTGGACAGCACTCATCTGTTCACTAAGCCATGAATCAGAACTTCCTTCCTAATGACCATTAATCTCTGCTTCTTCATTACAACACATAAGTGATAACAGTTCATTTGGAAGAATAAATTCAACAAAGTACATTTGTATACCCACCCTCATGAGTCCTCCAAACAGACAAAAATTAAAAGATCACCACTGATCTAACTACTTATTAGATGCTGAAAGGTAGCTAATCTTCTATGGAAGTTCAGCTAATCTTGAAAAGTGACTGTCAGTTATGTACACACTGAGAATGGTTGAGCAGTATTTAAACATGTGAACACATACATCTCTGTGTGTTCCTTGAAGTTCTGATAGTGCCTTGTTTTTGTTTTTGTTTTTTTGTTTAGTTGTTGTTGTTTTACTAAATCCCAGCATTACAATTTTTTTTTGTTTCTAATCACTATTATTTTTTAATATTTTTAATTACAATACAACTTTTAAGGAGTTATGCCCCATGAACACAAGGAAATTATGATCACTGAAATACTCCTATGGCAGACTAATATGTTCTGTAGCTGAGCTTACAAATTTCCATATAATTATGTATACAAAAGTTTAATATTTCTTTCACAAGACAGCAAAGATAAACTAGTACTCCAAATGCCATGGGAAATGTGAATATTACTAGTGAATATTACTACACTTGATTATTTCAAATATCAATTGAATATCAGTGAATATTACTACACTTGATTATTTCAGATCTCTCAAAAGCTGTGTAATCTTCAAAGTTTTCCAAATACTACTGCTTGTATTGTTAAATTAATGCAGAAATGAACTACTTTTAACTTGTGTTAATGCTATGCTATATTACCTGTTACATATTAACAGTATCTTCACGGTTTGTCTTTTTATTGTACAGACTTATTTCCAACTGGCATTCCATTTTTTTTGTTTTGTTTTGTTTTGTTTAGTTTATTATTATTATATTTGGTTGTGTTGTTGTTTGCTTAGCTCCTTTTTTTTATATATATATATATTTACATTGCATTAGCACCACATCTTTTTTGGAAGTCTCAAAGTTCATTTCACTAACACAGGCACGCACAAATTGATTTAAAAACTCGAAGTTTAAAGCTATGTATGGTCAAGCAGGATAACTACTTTATTAAAAATGGATTTCTAACTTCATCTATATTCATTATTGAAATCGTGAAGTATTAAAAATGAACCTTGAGACTGCAGTTAGCCTCTTGCAGTAAACAGATATATTAAAATCTTTTTCTATTTCATTAACTTAGCACAGCAGTCTGTGTAACAGTTATTTACATTGTTACTCAATATATATTAAAATATTTAAGGACAATATTTAGAAAGTAAGATTATTAATAAATGAGTGTTTTGTCTTAATTTACACCTTCTAACATCCAGCATAATGCTAACACAAAAATAAAAATATAATATAATTATATAATAATAAGCAGACACATTTTGTAAGGACTGTCTCAGAATATGCCTGTTGTTTTTTTGAACCAAAGATGCCATAAAAGAAAGTTAATAGCTGATAATGAAAAGTAGCGATGGGTGAGGAGAAAGTGTTCAGAACACAGGAGAAAGGAAATTATATTTCTTTCTCCTTCCCTCCTGCAGAATATTCCTGTTTTAAATTATTTTGAACATCTTGTTTTCTGCTTCTTAATAAATCTGCCCTAAGGAAATGAATATAGACTTTAATCTGAACTGTGGGTTTTACTTGTACTTCTCTGGGAAGTAAATATGATTAATGGAAGAATAATATTTTTAAGAAAAATCAGATGGAAAGCAATGGAAAATATCAACTTTTATATTAACTGGTCTTAGTAATGAAGCAACAACATTACAATGAAATAAAAAGAAAAGTCTAAACTCAGCCCTACGTTAGAACCATTATCTGATTTATAAGAGGTGGGCCTGGGCAAACCTCATGAGGTTCAACAAGGCTGAGTGTAAGATCCTGCATCTGGGCTGGTGTAATCCCAAGCACAAATACAGGCTGGGTGGAGAATGAATCATAGAATCATAGAATACCCCAAGTTGGAAGGGACCCATAAGGATCATCGGGTCCAACTCCTGGCACCACAAAGGTTTACCTAATAATTCAGACTATATGACTGAGAGCACAGTCCAAACACTTCTTGAACTCTGACAGGCTTGGTGCCGTGACTACATCCCTGGGGAGCCTGTTCCAGTGTTCAACAACCCTCTCAGTGAAGAACCTCTTCCTGATATCCAGCCTGAACCTGCCATCACAGCTTGACACCATTCCCACGGGTCCTATTGCTTGCCACTAAAGGGAATAGATCGAGGCCTTCCTCTCCACTCCCCCTCATGAGGAATATGTAGACGGCAATGAGGCAGCCCTCTTTTCTGGGCTGAACAAGCCAAGGGACCTCAGCCGCTCCTCATACGTCTTCCCCTCTAGGCCCTTCACCATCTTCAAAGCCCTTCTCTGGACACTCTCCAACAGTTTCACGTCGTTTCTGTAGTAGAGCGGGACAGTCACTTCCCTCGACAGACTAGCAATGCCATGCTTGATGTACCCCAGTGTATGGTTGTCCCTCCTGGCTGCCAGGGCACACTGTGCTATCAACCACAACTCCCAGATCCATCTTCTGCAGGGCTGCTCTCCAGTGCCTTGTCACCTAGTCTGTACATACAGACTGATGGATTGAGATGTATGTATGGACTGAGAGCAGCCCTGAGGAAAACGACCTGGGGGTGCTGGTTGACATGCAGCTCAACACGAGCCAGCAGTGTGCACTTGCAGCCCAGAAAACCAGCTGTATCCAGGGCTGCATCAAAATAAATGTGGCCAGCAGGGCCCTCTGCTCTGCTCTTGTGAGACCCCACTTAAGAGTAGTGTGTTCAGTTCTGGGGCCCCTAGCACAATGTGGACACGGACCTGTTGGAAAGAGTCCAGAGCAGAGCCACTAGAATGAACAAAGGGCTGGAGCACTTCTCCTAGGAACACACACTGAAGGAGTTGTTATTGTTCAGCCCGGAGAAGAGAAGGCTCCAGGGACACCTTATAGCAGCCTGCCAGTACCTAACAGGGGCATACAGGAAAGCTGGGGAGGGACTCTTTGTCAGGGATTGTAGTGATAGGACAAGGAGTAATGGCTTTAAACTAAAAGAGGGTACATTTAGATTAGATATAAGGTGGAAGTTATTTATTCAGAGGGTGGTGAGGCACTGGAACATGTTGCCCAGAGAAGCTGTGGATTCCCCATCCCAGGAGGTGTTCAAGGCCAGGCTGGATGGGGCTTTTAGCAATCTGGTCAGGTGGTAGGTGTCCCTGCTCAAGGCAGGTGGTTAGAAATTGGTGATCTTTAAGGTCCCTTCCAACCGAAACCATTCTGTGATGCTATGATATATTTACATTTATTTCGTATACTTCTACCTTAGTTTGCTAAAAATACTATATGTAGAGATTTTGCACCTGTCCATTATAACATGGGACCAAGACTTCAGACTTCTCCAGAGATCGCTGAAAAGTCAATAGATATTAAGATCTATAAGATTTTCTGACCTTGGCTAGATTCATTTCAACTACACTCCGTATATCTTCTTTTAAAAAGGCCTGCTTTAATGTGAAATAAAAGTTGAGGTGAAAGGTTCTTTCTCACATTTCCAGCACCTGAAATGATCCATCCAGCCTTTCCTCTATTATTTCTTTTCTATCTCTTCTCAGTAAATTTAGTGTTCATTAAAGTACAAGACTAACAGCACTGAGTGAGCTAAACAGAGTACTCAGGCTGTGCAAGTTTCTCACTCCAACTCTACTGATTCACCTTTTTATCTTGACCTGCAAACTACCTTGTTATTCCAGTCCTTGGCCTCTCCTGTGCAGAAGCTGCCAATCATATTGTATTTGCAATGTTTCTTATAAGCTGTGAAAAAAAATAAATCAAGATGAAGCTGAGACTACCCAAATAATTTTTGCCGCTAGATCTCTTGAGTAGAAAGAGAATTTCTTTTTAATTAGCTCCACACACATGGGAAATGATAACAAGTTCCTTTGACTTTTTCACTCAAATTGCAGGTTTCTTCTTTCTCCAAAAACTAAACAAAATGACATTCTTAAAAGTATCTTTCAAAGAAAGTATGGGCCTTTTCTTATGCTTTTTTTTTTTTTTTTTTTTTTTTTTTTTTTTTCCCCAGGGCTTTCAAGTCATCTAAATCATTCAATAGCAAGAAAACAGCTATGTTTGATTTTCAGAGCTTTCAGTCAGTAGCATGCTGATAGCATGTTTGTGCATATTTGCATAATATGCACTTTGCACAAAATGTTCCTTTTTTAATATGCATGAACAGCAGTGGATTTACCTAAGACACCATAGAAAAGAAATCTTGAAATGAAATCTGCTATCCATCCCGCTATACCCATCCAGCTAAGTACTGAGAGATACGATTCTATTATTGAAGCCACCCCACTCAAAACTGCCATGACAAGGGATTAGTTTTCATCTCTTGTTACTCGGGTGCAATACTGACAACCATTGTTTCCAGCTCAGAGCAGAATCCAGGCTTATCTCTATCTCTTCTACCACTGAGCCAGATTCAGGAAACTGTGTGCATCTCCTCATCTGCAACCCAATCAAGAAAATTTGTGTCCTAAGCTATAGCAAAGGCTAGCTGGGTCCCAGCTGTTCAGCTATCCCCCCAGCATCATAACCATACTCAGACTTGCTTCTGGGCACATCCCCTCTTTGGAGCTGTAGTAATCCCAATGTTGTTCAGTCAGCCTTGGATTTCAGAATTCAGATGACAATGAAAACAAATGAAACAATTAAGTTATTGGAATAACGCTTGTCAGGTTAGCTGAAAAAAATCTGCATCTTAATCTATGCTAACAAGTCAATGTCTCTAAATCAACCTCATTCATAAAAATATTCCTAGCACATGTGTAGCCATTCCTATGATGTCTGGGCTGGATGAGCAGTGAGGTGGATTGAACACTGGCTGAATAGCCAGGCCCAGTGGGTATTACCCACATCATG
The DNA here is from genome assembly GCF_011077185.1 of Oxyura jamaicensis. Classification (NCBI taxonomy): domain Eukaryota; kingdom Metazoa; phylum Chordata; class Aves; order Anseriformes; family Anatidae; genus Oxyura; species Oxyura jamaicensis. The sequence continues at coordinate 95,442,819 of NC_048895.1, read as the reverse complement.
AACACTGGGTCCAGTCCTGTTCAACACTTTGTTAATGACTCGGATGATGGGGCAGAGCATACCCTCAGCACACTTACAGATGACACAAAACTAGAAGTAATATCAAATACACCAGAGGGCCTGATTTGTAAGTCAGCTTCAGAAGGTCAGAAAAATACCCACACTATTGTCTACATTATGAATTAATTAAAGTGAATCAACAAAACCGAACAGTGGCATCTTGGTATTTCGATTGGAGTTTTGTGCTCTTGACTAAGTGTTATGTGCCTGTCGGTATCTGACTTTCCTTATATTTACACTGTAGTCAGGTTTCCTGCGGGTTTATAAATCATTAGTTCTAAATTGTAGGGGTTCGAACTTACTTAGACACATTGCCAGGTTTGGCCATCACTATCTTAAATTACAAGTGAAGTGAGATCTTTGTGGCTGCATGGTCACACCACATTGCTATCCCAAAGTACAGAAAGACACATAACAATTGACAGTTCTTCTATTTAAAGGGTTACAGCTGGAATACAAACAGATGTATTTCTGGTCAAGGATGCGGTACATTGACAAAGGTATTTAAGAATTGCTTGCATGATTGGAAGATGCAAATAAAGCTACTTCAGCCATTACTAATGACTGTAACACTTCAGGAAAATGTTAGGTACAGATTAAAATGTATTTGAAACTAACCAAATTTGACTCGTGTGCTTTCTTTGTATTAGTACATAAATCACATAAACGTTCTGTGAATAACCTGAAAATTAAGCAGTTCCTTTCAGTCTCCTTAGATGTATTTAAAATATCATGAGAATTTAATAAAAGAAGTGAGATAACACAATAAGCTCAATGTCTCTCCTGTCTCCCCCATTGACTTCCCTCCAAACAAAATCAAATAACATCTGCCAAATGCCAGCCTGTTCAGCTTGCTAATGAGTTTAAAAATTCAGAGTATGACCGTTGCTCAGCAACTGATAAAGAATACCAGTCACATGGTGCTACAGTTAATATACAAGAAACCTTTACCCCTCGTTTTCTGAAATCCTATGAAAAACGGATTATTGAAAACACTCTTTTTTTTAAGGGAATTTCCTGTCTGTCTTTTTAGCGTTGAACTGTAATTTGTTGTAATGCTTGTGAACACCGGTATTCAGGTGACTGAAAGGGTGCTTAAGTTTTTCAATCACATATTTGTTAGTTGATGAATTTGGATGGTTGTGGAACTCTATTCAATTCAGTCGTTTGCTGACCATTCCGGTAGATAACCAAAGCCAAAAGCTGAAAGTGCTTTAAGCCTCGAGAACATGCCAGTGAATTTGGCTGACAGGCTGTTAAGCTAAAACTAAATTGAAAACTATAATCAGAAGTGGAAAAGGGGGATCAGAGGACTTAGAAAGCATGGTTTGTGCAGTAGAGATGTAATCAATCTCAGAAAGGAAAAGACAGGAGGGTAACAGTCACCCTGTCAAGACTGTTTCCTTATCTCATTGCATCTCATCTGCTCCACTGGAAAAATCTTAAATTGACTGTTAATCAATCTATCAATCAATCACCCAGTAATCATTGGGGACATGAGGTTATAAGGGAAAAAAAAAATTAAACTAAGAGACACAATAGCATGTTATTCCACCTGACACATGAAAGAAAGACTGCAGTTATGGAAATGCTCTGTGCAAGATGGGACTGATATGTCACAGTTGCATAATTAGCTATGTTGCTACTACTGAATGGTGTTTCTGCAGGAGTTAAAATACACTGCTGTTGTTAACAACATTAAGTGTCAATATTTCTACCTTAATGTACTCCAACAGTATTATTATTAATGCAGATGCAGGACAAGGCTAAAAATTCTGTGGTTGCGTTTAATTTCAGAAAGAGACAATGTTTAAAAAAAGAGAAAGCTTGTCAAAAAGAAGCTGAAAGGAGCAATCGGGAGAATTGAATCCTTACTGACAGCATGGAGTTTTCATAAAGTAACCACACTGGAAGCATAGTGCCAATGCACACCACCTCTTCAGAATGGGTTGAAAAGACACAAAAGAACTGAAAAGCTTGGCTAACTAGCAGGGTAAAGGAGGTTATTAGAAGCAGGAAGGCATTTCAAAAAAGCTGAAGCTGAGTTTAAATGAAGAAAATAACTCTGGCAGATAAGGCAGACCAAAAAAATAAGTTTGAGAAATAACTAGTAAAAGAGATTGAGAGGTAATAATAAGTCTTTTTTTTCAAACAAATCAAGATCAGAAAGCCTGGCAGAGAGCCTGCAGGTCCTCTTAATGATGAGGGTATAAAGAGAACACTTAGAAAGGACATGCAATTGCAGAGGACCTAAATGACTTCTTGGTGTTGCTTTTGAAAAAAATGGGGAGATTCCCACCCCAGTACCTCAATGCAAGTGGATTCATCAGAGAATCCATCTAAAGCAAAAGTGACTGTAGAAGAGATTACAGAACAAATCAACAAACTGGCAGTAGAAAAACACAAGGCTTAAATGGTATTTACCCCCTGAGTTCTAAGAGATCTCAAGGATGAAATAGTGTGTACCATGTGTAGTTAGCTGAATAACCACGTATGTCAGCCCATTTTAAGGAAAGAGTTCTGCAAAAATCAAGGGACTTGCTGGCCTGTAAGCCTGATACTGGTGTTAGGCAAAGAAGTAGAAGCTACACTAAATAATAGGCTTAATGGATATCTAACTATTAAAGAAGGGTCATGAAAGATTTTATAAAGGAAGATCTGATCTCACAGAAGCACTCTTTGGGTGGTGTTGCTTTTGCTTTTGTTTTTGAAGTGGTCAACAAAATCTCAGTAATGAAAAACAGTCCCTTCTGGAAAACAATTCCTTTTGGATCAGCAATAGTTCCCCCAAAGCTAGAAGTACTGCAAGCTTTTAAAGAAAGCAGCATTTGAAACAAAAGTTACTTAGAAATGTAAATGATGATTCTACAGGTCTCCAGCAAGATTCACATTCATAAAGATTCCTTTTACGTGCATGTCTGGAAGAAATCCAAATTCAACACTGTGACTTTACTGTATACATTTAAGTTGGTTTCAGTATTTTTCTATTTTTTTACAGTTTCTGAAGCTGAAATCATTGTAACTGTGGCACCAGGTTTTGAAGGTGGATAGGCAGATTACAAAAAAACGATATATTGTATGAAGATTTTATTACAATCACATATAATTCGACTGCTGATTGTCATTACATGCATCTCAAACTTGAGTGCGGAAGCAAAAATATGAAATCCAAGGCAGAGTTATCTTTCACCTCTTACATTAAATTCACACATAATTTACCCATATTTTACAGGTAGTAGTAGCCTTTAACCCTCTGGATATAAAACTGAATATATTGGAACTTGAAAAGATCACCTGCCAACAAACCCAACATGCAAAATGGCCTAGAGAGACCTTAGGACTATTGCAAAGGATGACTTACAATCCTGTAAAATCACTTGCCATCTTAAATTAGGTTTGACAGGTCATTGCCAAAGTTCTAGTGGAAGTATTATTTTTTCAAAGGTGCAAGTAATACAGTTCTTTATCTACTGCATGTATTTAGAAGTTCTTAATTCTTTCAGTCTGCATTGTGCTGGTACCACACTTTGTCCTCAGGCTGCTTTTGTCCAGACAGACTAGTACCCATTTTGAAGCTTGCTAGCACCTGGCATCTTCCCTACTGCCCTCTGGTGTACTTAAGACTGCAGCTGCTTGTATGCTAAGCCATAAACCCCAGGGCCAAAAGGAGAAAAAAAACAGATTGCATTAATCTTATCATACACACCCATATAATAGCCAGTAAAAAAATAATAATAATAATAAAAAAAAATAGGTTTCCTACCTTGGAAATTTACTGGAACTTCCATCTTTGAGAAGTATTCAGTCATTTGGAAATATGGTTAATCGGATGTAATTTAAACTTTCAAATCAAGTGTCTAAGATAGTGTTTGTAGGCTGTTAGGCAATGTAAGGAAATACATACCTATAAAGATTGATCTTGCCTATTTCAGACACCTATTTCAGGACAGAAGGAAATACCTTTCGGAGTTCATGATTACGTTATACTTAGATGCCTTAAATTTTAGCTACATAAGATTATATGAACTATTCTCTGAGCAAAAAATGATTTTATGGGTACTTGTGTCAAGCCCCTAGTTTTTGGTGTTGGTTTTATCAAATTGTAGTTTGAGCAAACATTCTGCCTCTGACCAATTTGAAGTTTTGTCTGGGTGCAATATTTTTCATTCTCTAGCTTAATTTTAAGTTAGGAAAAGTTGCTGGCCACTCTTAAGCAGGTTCCCTCTTTCACCTTTTTGTCCAGACCTTTCTGGACCTTTCTGAAATATCAGTATGTATTAGGAAATGAAAAGTGAGCAGTATGTCAATATGGCAAACAACAGTTTGCTGCACAGATTCAGGGGTGGAAAAAAAAATAAAATAAAAAAAAAAAATAATAAAAGAAAAAGAGCTTTCCATAGGAAGCTGCTGAACACTTACATTTCATTTTTTTTTTATTTTTTTTTTTTTTCCGTGTGGAAGACTTCACCATTATTTCTTTAAAACAGCTGCAAAAATGCAGGAAAATAAATGGCAGGAAAATAAATGGCAGTGTGTTCCCCTTGAATAAGAATTCTGCAGTGAGTTGGCCTCAGAAAGGTTATCGAAACTCAGAAAATTCTCGGAAGGATAAAACTGCCCTTCAAAAGCTCATAATGAATTTACCAACCAGAAAGGCATCTATCAAGATATGTGGTATAAATATATGAAAAAAAGTTTTTATTTTCCAGCATTTTTAACACAACTCCACAATCTGGCAATTTTTACAGCTGTACTCTTACATAACTATTTATAAAAATACTGGTTACATGGAGTACTACATCTGCTAGACATTAGCTATTTTTAGATGTTATATCTATTTAGCGCGGAGAATTTTACAGTAATTCAAACACTTCCAAGTATTTGTCCAAAAATTGTGCAGGCACCTTTGAAAACAGTGTGCATAAATTGCGGAGAACTTACAATGACTTCCCCACACCCGAAGCTTGTACGGAACACAATGCGCTTTCTCTTTTACGGATGGCTATCTTTCCCCGCTCCTTTTCATGAACACAAACGAGCAATACTTCAAGTGCGGCTTAAGGGACAGGGCCTACTCTGTCAGGATTACCAAGGAAGCCAAATGTAATTCTGATTCAGTTCTGTAGCTTTCTGCCGGCTTGGCAGCGGGAAAACCATGAAGGCAGCAAAATAACAATGCTGCTGTTCCAGATATGTGAATAGGAGCTCAGTTCTTTGGATGCTAAACCTCGCTTTGAGTGCTAGAGGAGCTGAGCAGCATCCAAAGAGGGAACTACAGTAACCCTGTGTCAACAGCACCGCGGTGCCAGCGAAGCACAGCCTCACGGGGGACCCCTTTTCTCACAGAACTTGGTCTGAAATGTCCAAGTGTCACCCTGTAGATTTTCAGTCACTTTCTTCTGCATGCTTTATATATAGAACATGGTTTAAGATCTATTTAAGGATTTAAATATATATATATATCTGTATCATGTAGACTGAGATTTTATAGAATCATAGAATCATTAAGGTTGAAAAAGACCTCCCAGATCATCTCGATTATGATTTGTTTTAATGGAAATGCATATGTTCTTTTTAGTTTCAACAATAGTTCTTATCTTGAACCCAATCTTCCTCATTTCCTGCTGTTAGAAATTATTTACAAGCTGAAGGCTCCTATTAGAATATTTGTGTTGCTTTTTCACACCTAATACTGTTTTGGGTTGATTTAGGTTATTTTTTTTTTAATTGACTAGTTAGAAATTTTCAAGATTTGGGGAGAGGTGTTAATTGGCTTTCTGCTTAAATATGAGTATGTGAATGCTTTATTACTTATACACATAAACCTGAACACATGCCCCGAGTTTGCAGTGCCTGGCCTCAGAGCTCCAGTACTCTTCTTTCCCATTCTTTGTTTGATGCAAGGATTAGACTAGTGGGTTTGGGGCACTGAATCTTCTCATACTCTGCAAAAGTCTAAAGGGGAAAAAATTGGAAAACCTAAGTCATTTAAATACCTTTTGCACCATTAGATAGGGAGCTAACATTTTCAAAATTATCTGAAAAAAAAAAAAAAAAAAAAAAAAAAGAAGAAGAAGTTCATGAATAACAATTTGAAGTGATGAAATAAGACATCTTAGAGCCCAAACTTAATGAGTTAACTAAAGAATGGTGAGAAACAAAAAAAAAAGTTTCCAGGAGCACAAGTCAATAAAAGGTTTTATCTTTCATGGCAACACAATCCAAAAATCTTTCAGGAAATGTTCAGTCTTGATATTAACATTAGGCTTTGGGGCTGAAAGATAACTAATTTGGTTATGGCCACCTGAAACACTTCCCTGAGCACTCACATTGACTATCCGAGACAGTAGTAGCAGTTAGGGATCTCCTCCTTCATACCTATAACTCAATTTAAAAGCTTTACACATTCAACATCTGATTGGATTTAAAAGATTAAAGTGGGCTGTTTTCAAACTGTTACTGAAAACACTGCATCAGGAATGTAAAAGATCACTGAAACATTCTCCAAATAGATGACTACACAGGAGAAAGATGTAAAAATTATAGTCTTGGAAAGAAAGTGCAGGGACAGCTAGTTCATGGGTAATCTGGAAATTGTGAGGACAATCTGTAAAGATATACCCATCACCGTGTATACTGCAGTCATAATTCAACCTTCCAAAACATTGTTTTCAGCCAAAAACAGAAGCTGTAAAGCTGAGAAACCCCTCTCTTGCCAAGTAATTTTCAAGTTCTCATGGTAACTCACAGCATTATTATGATTACAAAGGATATTATTTCCTCTTTGATTTTAATTTTCAGCTGTCCAATTTTTCTTCCACTACCCAAAACATATGTCTGGCTTCTGGATAGAAACAGGTAGTAGCTAGGGCATGCAAAATATAAGAATATATGGCAATCTAAACTCTCACAGGAATACTTCTAACCCTCAGTTAGACCTCTAAGTAACCTAACAGTTAGTAATGCCAAGCTTAAATTACAATTTAGTAAGGATTCTAAAATTTACCTTTTCCAACTGATGTACTCTAGCACGGGACATTAAAATTGCACTAAGTCCATACATGGTTTTCTACATTATCCTGAGCTTAAAATCCAAATGCAGGATGATTACTGGTTTCAAAAGACATCAATAGAAGATTATGCAGAAGTTTGTAAATCAGCTCCCTTTCCATTCTATATGGAGAAAATAGTAGCTTAACTAATACTTAATGCCCTTCCCCACACTATTGTCTCTTTTGCCCTCTGATGTCTCGCAGTAAACATATTTACTGCGTGCCGCTGCTGCCTCCCTTTCTTTCTGACATGACATTCAGGATGTGCTTTCTGAAGTTTCAGACCATTGATGTTTGCATTTTTGATCTTTGTCTTGAAACTTCTGCATTACCTCTACTCCTTTTTCTTTATCCTTGCTCACATATCCCATTACCTGTTTTATACCTGTCATAACTCAGAAAACTATTTCTTCTTTCCATACCAGAGACATATTTGTTCTCTAACCATTTTCACCTTCCTCATTTTTACCCAAATAGAACTGCATTTACAGAGAGCATATACTTCTGTCATTCCTACCCAAGGCTAAGTTCACTTCATACTAATACCCCAACATTTTCCTTCCCAAAGTGATCAGTGAATAATAGTATTGACTGATTTATATAAATGCTAATAGTAAGCTTCAAGACGCTCTCGTCAGTGTATTGTCTAAATAAAATTAAGGTGTGTTGATGGCAATATAAATATTTTAATCCTTTTGAGTATAAAAGACTGTAGTGCCATTCACATCCTTGTTAGTGTGTACTTGAATTATAATTCTGAGTAATAAATTTGTATCGCGAGTGGTTATTTTATTTGTTTGGAGTGCTTAGCAGCTGAACTTCATTATTTTCCTTCTCTATTTATATAGAGATAGTATATTTGACTTTTTTTATTAAGCTGCCTAGAATATTTGCATTAATCCATTATTATTACACTTTAAAGTAAATAAATGTATTTAATGCATCTTACTCATGTTTAATATCATTTACAGTACATAACAACCCTATTCAAAATATTAATGGAGAATCTACATCTGCCAGCATTCACCCTTATATCTTCATGTCATTCCATTATATTTAACTGAAATCCATATCCCTGTTGAAATCTATGCAGATATTTGATGCTATACAGATGGCAGGACAGAAGTTTAGTATACTAAGCCTCTTGAGGACAGGATTGGGTAATTTGTTCACATTTGCCTTTGCCATGTGTGAATGCTGTTGTCATCCCAAACCCGCATCAAAGAAACCGTTGTGCTATTCTCATTACCACTCTCCTGACAAAGTGAAGGCAATCTCTGAATGAAGCAACAAACGGTTAATAAAGAAATTCATGGGTTTCTAACATGTTTTAAGTCCTTAAATATTACTTGTGAGATAGCTTTGTAACTGCTACTGCCATTAGATACATGGATCTACTTTCACATGGCTGGTTATTTTTTTAAAAAAACTAGGTATAAATGCCAGGTGTCAATAAATAAAACAGCCCATAATCACAAAGCCTTACACAAAGCATACTATTCATGTTATTACATATTTAAAACACAGCAGGGATGCTCTAGATATTCCAATTTTCTAACGCATTTGACATTTAAAGATCAAAGCTAGAATTTTGAGTTATCCATACATTACTCCACATTTAGATTTGATTTTTTTTATTTTTTTTTCTTCAATTTTAATCAGTTCAGGCCTTCTTAGCATTGATTCTTGAGTGAGCTTCACAAAGGCTATCACAGACAGAATTACTGTAGGACTGTGAAATAAATCTCTAGAGTATCTAAAGTAACAAAATTTGAATGGGTAATTGTTAGTATCCTAATTGCTATATTGAGTATTCCAGAATTTTCACAGTGCATATGAACATACATAATGCATATATGTACATGAGTTTAGGAGTGTATGCGCACTTGGGTATATAAAATATGCATAAATGCGCACAAGACAAAAACTGTGTAAAGATTCTGTCATTTATAATTATATTTAAATGCATTTCTGATGAGATAGCTTTATTACTTTTGATATTAACATTCATCAGAACTAATTGTATTTGTTAAAATGAGTCAAATTTCTTTTCTGTGATTAACAACAGTATTTTCAGTTCACATAATTTTAAATTAGTTGGAGCCGATGAGTCAAAACTCCTGGAAGAGTGATCATTTTCTTTGAAGTAAGAGTAACCAATTATTTAATCATGTTTTAAACATATCTGTGAATCATCAACACCAAGAAGTTGATATTTTAAAATTTGCCCACAAGCGAGTAACACAGTGCTGTTATTCCAAGTGATCAGAGGAATATGTCAGATCTATTTAAAAGTTCCTATCTCCAGGCTCTTTTCAGAAAAATAGATGTGTAATTTTACATGAATACAGGTTGAGCTTTAGTGCTTTTAAATGTCTGCTTAATATTTAATTGAAAGATCTGAATAGCATTATACTTAGCCATAAAGCCAGCTTTTAGAGCAGGTAAATGTTTTCTAGTTTTTATCTCGGCTAAAATTAAACATGACTCTTAGTTTCTTGTAATTACTTTTCTTTCAAATGCATTTATAAGGTATCGTTATTTGCCACTGAAGGAAAGATGAAGAAAATACATGAGGAAGGAAGCCTTTAACCTCATGTAATCGGCTCCACGTCTGAATTGCCACTAGATGGCAATGTTTCAGAAAATTATCTTCATAAATCTAGAGGCAGCTACAGAATATACATTATTTAAAGGTTCATTGAGTCGTTCTAAATGGATCTGTCAATCAGTAAAGAGACTGGTCTGCGGTTCGTGTAGTCTCCACAAGCTTCCTCCGCAGAAGTGAAAATACCAGAGGACTTGAGGAAGCCGAGCATCTCCAGAAAGCAAACCAAGAGCTGTACGAGAGAGACAAGGGGTCGAACTGCTCGTGCCAGGCAGGGCATACCCAGACAGCTCCCAAACGAGGAGTAAGATGCATCCTCAGGGATTTTGCAGCTGCTGAATGCTGCACAATTACGAAAATCATTCTCAGCTGTGAAGGACTGAGACCCACCCACTGCTGCAGGGGATAATTTTAACTAAATCAAGCTCTAAGTATCCGTGTTCTCAGCCCTTTAATTTGCAGAGATGAGGAGTATATTCTGGGAATCTGACATGTAGATACTATAGATGAATTTAAAAAGTCTTTTGTAAATTACAAAGTCGTTATAAAATATTTTGCTTATACAGATACTAATTTTAGGGAAAAAAAATAAAACACGCTTAGTGAATTTTTCACTGCCATGGTACAAAATACATAAAATAAGATTTAATACTCCCAGATACTTAGATAACCAGAAACATTTTAGCTATATCCTAGACTGCTCCTATTCAGTTTACGAAGTGTTTTCCATCTAGTTGAACACAAGGAATTGGAATAAAAGAAAAGAAACCCAAAAACTCTGCAAAGCCTATGACAGTAATGTTTTTCTTTGCCAATGTCTCGACAGCTGATTCTCTAAGGACAGTGCAGACGAGACAGGACTGACGTCTCAAAATGGAGCTGCAAGTTAACCCCAACCAACGCTCTCCCCTTGAGGACGTGCACTGTCCCTTTATTTTATTTCTTCCCCAAAGTCCCTTTCAGAGCTCACATCAAGGGAAATCTCCTCCAAACTTTAAGTTACTGTGTGCCAGCATGCCTACAGAAAACACCTCATCAATACATGGTCAACTCATTTAGAAGCATTTGTGAATGATTTCAGTTGTGTTCAAGGTAACAGGGATAACTTATATCCGTATATATACATACACATAGACATATATAAAATATATGTATGTACAGGGTGCAGGACACTGTGTAGTATAGAGGGTTCACTCTTGGTTTTGTGTGATTTGAGTATATTGCTGCTTATCAAGAATCCGTCACTAGTTTCTCAGCTAAAGTTAGTGTCTTCTCTTCAACATGTATGTTGCACATGCTATCTCATTAACTAAAAATAATCTTTAAGAAAGTTTTAGATGATTTCATAAAGCAGAAGAAAAAAAAAAAGTGTTTATTAGGTATTTCTTCATAATTATGGTGGTTAATCAATGAACACTACATTAGCAGGAACCCAAGCTGGCCATCACAGTAGTGAATAAAAAGGCTACCAACTGGATTTAACTGTGAGAAAAGCAAAACAAACAAACAAAATATAGCATTCAGAGTAGTTTCTGACACCAGGTATCCAGCGTTCTTCCTCATTTTGGAGTCAGCGTTCAAGCAACCCCTCTCGTTCATTCAGAGCAAGGTTAGCAGTCACTTTTGGTACTTTGTCACTTCATCTCTGAGAGCAGAAGCTGGCTGTATGACAGCTTCCTTCTCAGAACCATTTGATGCATGGAAGGAATCCTCAGTCACCAAATTTTTTTTTTTTTTTCTTTGTCTGCCTTTGGTCATTCTCAGGTGATATGCCTGCTCAATAGCTTTTCAAACAGAAAATGTGCAAGGACTTTCCTTTACGTTTTGAAAACAGACTTGCTCAAATAGGTGAGGGTGTCTTCCACCCAGGGCTGAGTCTCAAACACACAACTACTACAAAATCACCACAGGTTACCAGCCAGTTTCTTAAAATGAACAGAAACTGGTAGTTCACTTAAAATTTTAAACTGTGAGTTGCAAGAATTCAAGAGGTTATCAATGAACATTTCAAGGTAGTCATAAAGCAAGCACAGGACAAACTGGAAGCAGCGGCTAGCCTGATGTCCCAAACTCTCTCACACTCCTCAGTCAGAATCCTATTCCCAAAGTCAGCAAAAATTGAGCCTCTTTTTATGGGCACGTAGGTCATCACCTTGCTCTTTTCTGACTGGTGCTTGCTGTATGGTCTGAGGTCCAAATCAGCCCAGTGTGAGAGAGACCCAAAACTCCAGGCTTTCCTGTAAAAAGTGCTTGAACCTGAAATGCTGAAATGTTAAAGCAGTTCTGCAAAGTAGCATGGATTAGGATGCACACCTCTATTTCATTTCTTGCCGAACTTAATATTATCAATGTGTTAAATATCATTTGAGTATGCTTAATAGATTGGAGACCTGGATGGAATCTGTGCCTCTTCCCACCCTGTTTCTAAATAGGAGAAAAGGTGAGAAGCAGTGCCCACTTTCTTGGCAACATGCAAGTTAGGATGTTTAGTTCATAGAATAACAGAATGGTCGGGTATTTATTCAATAAATGATTTTCACACAATCAAAGTTCAACTGCAGGAGCTGAATGACATGAAGTGTTTCCAGAGTAGGCAGTGTCTGAGTACAGGTTCCCAAATTTTGCTTTCTAGTCTAGATGATTACCTAGATCCCAGTTTTGGCAGAAATATTCTGAATTTCAACATATTTATATATGTATTTTTACCTAATTATGTAAAATTTCCAAAATTATGCAAAATATCACAGTATTTTGTTAGATGGTGAAAATAATGATATTAAAGATCCTCAAACAATTTACTATTTTGAAAGCTGTATTGTTGATAGAACTAGTAAATAGCTTTGCATGCAGAAATATAATAATTTTCAAGCATTTCAAACTACAAGCAATCTCACACTCAGTAACATGTAATGATAAAGCAAAATATGCATTTAACTATAGAGAACAGTCAAAGCAGGCTTCATGCTGAAAACCACTGCCAACAGTACAAAGAACCTTATTTGCATTTCCTTTTTTTCCTCTTTATAATTGTTCATAATATCAAATTTTCAAAGCTTACTGAGCTTATTAGAAGCAATTTTCATATTCCTTTTGTATTCCCTGAAATAAGTTGTAAGTAACAGAAAGCCGACTCAACTTAGACTCCTTAAAATAAAACATTTTAGCAACTTAGTGTAAGTAGTCCACACAGGCTGCAAGATGGAAATTATTGTTAGCTGAAATCAAAAACATTTCAAAAAGTCAATAAAAAATAAATGTTGAAAAAGGCTCATATATTTCTGGTCAGAACAGTCCCTGGGTTCATTGTAATCGTATTTTGAATGTCTTATTTAGTTGATATTCCTGGCATGCATTTCATTTTAAACACTCTTTGTGACATTGGTGTATAAATCCATGGTTAACCAACATGGCCATGAAAACAATTAACTCCTGTGACTAGGAGCTGCTGTTGAAAATGCCATGCCTGACGGGACATTCACAGTAAGAAACGATTATAAAAAGGGAAGTTAACATGAACGATATTTAGAATGACATGTAAACTTTGCTGGCTGAGAAATATTTACTTTTAATTTGGAAAATACCTTTAATCAAAACTGCACACCACAGTGTCACTCTGCCGACTAACTTACCAGCAATCAGTCCACAGAACTGTGCTTATTTGTTGATCTGAGCACACACACATTTTCCCTTGTTTGTCTGTTTTGTGTGTCCCAGCATTTTTTCAAGGCAAGACAGTAAAATAGTCAAGAACTGTGGCATCTACAAATATTTAATACTTTTAAATGTCCTGGTGGATTTTGCTACTAGCTTCCCTAAAAATACTGTAAGCATTGATGTGGTTTGCAATTAAAAAAATAAAAGGGGGGGGGATACAGATTTGCCCCAACCTTTATTATAATAGTATCTACATTTTTATGAAGTAAATACGAGTATGTTTATTAAAAGATATTCTAAAATGTTATTTGCAACTCTCACACATCACTTTCAAAAAAAATTTCTGTTTTAACAGATGAATTCTAAATGCACATGTTGAATGTTAATAATTTAATCTTACTGTTGCCTTTATGATATTTTACTGTGCCACAGAATAGTGGTCTTACAGCTTTTTCAAAGTCAGTAACAGTGTTGCTGAGTCAGCCAGCTGATTAACTGAGTTTTAGAGGTGCCAACAGAAACAGACTTTCATCTCTAATCCATTCAGCAGTTACTAGTTTAGTTAATTTACCTAAATTCACGTTTTTCCCCATGGATGACATGACATCTTTATATATCTGTAAGGTTTTTTTTGAAAATAATAATCAAACTAGGATGCACAGCTTATAGGTGAAGACAGAATACAACTTAAAATTTGTCCAGCTTTTTCACAACTTGTATTTTCTTCAACATAAATATTATATAAAATAAAGTCATCTGCAGATGTAAAATATCAAATGGAATCCTTCCTGTTCTCAAAAACTGGGATTTCACATCAGAATTCTACATAGGGGAAAAGAAAAATTAACCAGTATAACTGATATATCCCAGCTGATAGCCTCTGTAAGAATTTGTGTTTTCAACTCCCACACCAGCAAATCATAGTGGGATACAGGGATATTTAAAGGCCTGCGATGAAAATCTGACAGGAAAAATATCTCCTAACATGCTTGCTTTTATAACTGGGAAGTATCTTAAGAAACAGACAGGAAACAAATTCAGTCACTAGGCCACCTCGATAGACCAGCAGCAATATGATGCAACAGCCAGCAACGTGAACATGCTCTGCAGTCTTGCTCACTCAACCAGCCCCAGCTACTCATGCTACCAGCATGACTGGGCTGGGCATCAAAGCACGAGGTCCTTGCAAAAAGCCATACAGTCACTGATGACTGATAATGAGCAAAAAAAGCTAATATATATTTCTCCTAACACTCAGCATGTAATGTGGTGTGGTAAAATGTTGTTCTCTATATCAAAACCTGAGGCAAGTATTGAATCTGTAAATACATTTTGCTAGTCCTGGCTTTACACGCTGGTGCTCATTGGGTGAGAGGACTATCCTCGGTGGCTTTCCCGTCCCATCCCCACTGGGACACTGGCTTTGGCGCCCTTGAGCTTTCCATGACTGAAGCAAAAATGTAACAGAGATCCAGGTAAGAAAGGGAAGATCCTGCATTGCTCCACACTGCATCAGACGGCGGGGGTGCTGTAGGATGAGATCAATGAGTCTTTTTACAAGGATTTGTTTTTTATTTCAGGTAGGTACATCAGAAACCATTACTGGGCAGTAAAGTAGCAGGAAAAAAAAAAAAAAAAAAAAAAAAAAAAAAAAAAAAAACAGATAGCATTGGTTAAAGCCCAGAAGATCACAATTAAGTGTTTGTTTTCCTCTGAGCTCAAGAGGGATAAAGAAGAGAGAAGTAAAGAAGACCAAACATCAGAAGAATCTATGATGTGTGCTTTCCTTTCACTTTTTTGTTTGTTTGTTTGTTTTGCTCTTTTGAGCATTCAGGGAAACTGAGAAAGGCTGATTTTAATTTGGTTTTCTCTAGATGTAGAAAGCCTGGTAAGTTGTTCATTTGTTTTAAAGTCAGTTAACTCTCTGGGTGGTATTTCACAAGTCTCTTTCAGCTCTTTCTCAGATCGATTTTTGCTTGCATTTTTGGGCAAAAAAAAAAAACGCACTGATGAATTAAGGAAAAAGAAAGAAAGTTCAGAAAGATTTCTAAAAGTTTTCACCTTGAAAGCAGAAAAATCTGTGTCCTTTTAATTTTTCATAGCTTGTATGTGAAAAAAAAAAAAAAAAAAAAAAAACTGTCTTCAGAAGATGAAATACTTATTTGGATGTTAGCTTATTTCTTATTTCTGAAACTTTTCAGACAATGGCCTTAGAAATGAATCCTTTTATTTGTACCAGACACTCTCTCACATTTTGGGAAGCTGACATGTATTTGCTTGAATACTGACTTTTTTTTTTTTTACTTTTTTTTTTTTTTTTTTTTGAGAGAGAGAGACAGAAATAAAACTACAACTAGTTTATTCCCTGGAAGAGTCAGAAAGGATATTTTTCATTTACTATAGATTAATTCAGCCATTAACTGGAGTTTACGACCACAACAGACAAAGCCATCTGCAAGTGCATTCATCATGTGTTGTGAACACAATGGCTCTGAATGTTCAAAAGATGCAGTTATAAGCAATCAATAGCTCCATACTTTATACTGGTGTTATTTATGCCAGGGTGAGGGAATTTTCTCATGGGGTTCTTTTTTAAGGGTTTGAGAGATGTGTCCAAAAGAGCCACTAGGGTCTTGGGGGGGAGGGGGGGTCAAAGCACATTTAGAGCACATTTGAGTAAGTGGAAAAAAACTGTCAGTTCAAGATATATTGATGTGCAAGAAACATAAATGCCTTTAAAACATTAACAGAGAATTAAATATACCGTACTGTTAAAAGGCGGTAAAAGCTGCAATAAACTGCTTTCAATTTGGAATTTCTCATTTGCCATTTTCCAAGTCACTGAAGTAATTCCCTACTGCAGCCAGTTCAATTCCGCACCTAAACTTTCAGTAGAATCAGATAATAATTTATAATGATTGATTGTGGGATCCACTGTCCAAATATGGGTATTTAGACACCACACAGATATTTCATCTTGGCTCCTTAGATGAGCAATAAGGGGCAATAGGGCTTTCTAAGGAGTTGTTCCTACTTAAAAGTAGATGTTTGAAGTAGAACAGACAAATGGCTCTCTGGTAGCACCCGTTTTTCTCTACTGACTATAGAAAGAGTGGAAGGTAACATTAGTTATACTTGTCCGTACTGCTAATACCTAAAGTTAAGTAGGATGAATTGCAGCCTGATGGTATGGTTTTATTTTGAAGGCCAATCATTGGTGATGTACTAACTTACATAATACAAGTCTCCTTTTCCTAACCTATGATGTTAATGAATACAATTTCAACATAAAACTATCATGCACATATTGAATTAAAATTGGGATGGCCCTAAACACCATGTATTAGAAAAAAGTTATAAACCATGTGCAGTGGATGAATACATACTACCATTTATGGTAGAGTGGTATCTGAAGTTTTTGACCTTGTATGTAACTTTGTGGAGCACAGAAGAAAATGTATTTTGTATGTATCTACAGATGTCTGTTGCTTTCTCTTCACATCACCTTCTCTTCACACATCAACCTTCTTCCATATGTTTTCACTTGTAGCTGTCCTTTAGTCCCTTAAGGTTCAACAGCCTGCCACCACATCTTTCTGAGGACAGAGCTTATGATACACTGGGGATTTAAAGTCTCTGGCAAACCTTAGGTCCAATTATATTTCTACAAGTATGTCCTAGGAAAGAACAGAAGTAGCTCACCTGGGGACAGTCCATATCTTCTCTCTTAGAAAATAATACCCTGAGCCCTACAGCAGAATGGAAGCATTTTGCTTGATCTAGAGAGAAACATGCTACTATGTTTTCTGAAAATGTGTGCATTTTTCACACATAAAAACACTCTAGACATAAGGCAACATTACATACAGAAGTTCTGCAACATTGGTATTTAAATTAAATAGAAGTAAAAGGTTTACTAATCTGCCCAGATTGAGACATATATGGTCTAGATTTCCAGATCTGAGATAGTTTATGTCATTTCCACCAGAGAAAGAAATATAGGCTTTTAAGATGTTTCTAGAAAAGAAAATGTGTCTTGACAGAGATTCAGTTCAACATTAAGACACCTAAACTCAGCTAGGTGTCTTCCATAATCCATATGGTTTCTTTCCATAATCAATAAAAAAAATCAATACAGTCATAAGAGTCAAAAGAATAATTTAACTGACAAGTCTGTAGATGTCTATTTTAGGGTAAGCTTAGTAATTATTATCTTTGTGTAGTGTACTGCTGTGTTGGGACAATTCACAATTGAATTTGACTAATGTATCTTTCAGAACAAATTTATGTTTGGCTCTGGACTACATGTTAGTTAACTGTTCAACTCATTGAGATAATAAAGCCAAACTTGAGAAACACAACCAAGACAACTGTTAGGCGTAGTTACAGAACTGAGCATTGCTTAGCATCAACATAAAACAGATGTGTTTTTGCATGACTGATCTTATAATCAAGAAGTTGCTGAACTATCCCAAAGACTGTTCACCTGTTAATATGTAATGTGTGTCCTCTGCATCATCTGCTGAATCACTGTCACTTCAGGTTTTAAATAGCTAGCTCTTCACTATACTTTAAAATATACTACCCAACCGTCCATAAAAAAACTCGTATGGAAAAACATTTTCCTTTAAGATATATTTTAAATTGATGTGAACTGCTGGTCATACAAATATATATTTTTTTAAATGAACATCATACCATGAAAACTTATCACAACTGATTTTTAAATTTAGGAATATGAGTACTACACTGGAGGGTATTAACCATCAACTTTTTTTTTTCTTTTTTTTCTTTTTTTCTTTTTTTTTTTTTTTTACTATAATGCTGAAAGGAATTAAGAAGCAACCCTTTCTGACTACACTATCAGGGATTTTCCATGTGTAAATTTTAATAGGCATAGATAATTATCTTAGTAAGCAGTCATTAATTTAAATAGGCTGTTATACAGATGAGAGAAGATTCATATCACTTAACTTTAAACATCTAATATATAGATGTTCAATCAAATGGAGTCAATAGGGTCCCTCTAAATAAATAAATAAATAAATAAAAGCATCAGGCAGTTCCATTTGTCCTATTCTAAAATACATAGGATCAATTTCCAAATGAAGGTATAAAGACCTTAGTCCACTAGTTTAAACTTGAAACATAACTTTTTGGTGACTTAAATATTTTTCTCTGAATTCTTTGTCTGAAGCATCAATGTGTTTTAAACGCATTAGGCAGAATTTTAAACTTCAGAAGACTCTGAATATGCAAACAAGCCTCAGTGGAAGCAGAACTAAACAGAAACACAGTTTTCATAATCTTGTCCTGGTTGCACTTCATGGAATTGCAGAATAGTTGAGGTAGATTGGACCTCTGGAGGTCCAACCCCCTGCTCAAGCAAGGACACCTGGGCCTTTGGTATTAATCTACCTCCTTTGTTTTCAAAACTAAAAAATATTTCTCTCTTAGTAATATATCTTCCACAAGCATACCTTTAGGTTGAAGAGAATTAAAGCAGCCATTAAACTATATAGCCAGAGCTTGCTTCTGACTACTAGAAATCCTATAATTAGAAAGGGATTTTTTTTTTTTTTTCCCCCTGGGGATTTCCACATCTAATGTATGTAAAAAAAATTTTAGTTGTGTTAAAATGTGAGAAGTCAGCCCTACAAGTTTTTATTCTTCATTTGTCATTAGTAAATGAGTATTTTGCATTTAAAGGATTAAAACACTGATTGATAAAATAATATCAAATCTGACAACAAATCACTGTGGACTTTTACATTTGTAGTCCAACAAGGCCATCTATTTTGCTGTAGCAAATAGAAATCTGTCCAAATTTGATTACATTTCAAAGAAGAAACCATCACTGAGTTGAGAAAAGCTCAGTGGTAACTGACCACTAACTTTCATACACATTATCTCATCACTTTACTTCATGGTCATTTATTTAATTTGAATTTCATCTTATTTTGTAGAGTCTTAATATAAATCCATCTATCACTCAACAGTACTTGAAACTGGACACATATTCACTGCAAAGAGTAATGGGGCTACCAACATATCTGTACTGAGATTAGAGGATGAAACCTTATGTGATGAAAACCTCATGTAGAACCTCTATTTAGCTTTAGAATTTGCTTTCCAGCTAAAATGCAACATAGGAAATATGTAATCCATACTGAACTAACTAGACATTGGTGCAGTTTCATGGAGCTGAGTCCAGCTCCCTCTCAGAGGGAAAAGGAAAAAGAAAAGAGTGAGAGGGAAAGGTATAAATTAAAACTGAACTGACATATTGTGAAGAAAAAACTGAGAGCAGAGAAGAGGAAGTCCTGTCCTGTCGTGAAAGCTACCGGAAGTTCTCTTGACCTCAAAGATCTTTTATCTTGCCTTAGCCCTGTTCCTTCCAGTGTCTTCTCTTACAACCACTTCTGATTAAATTTGCTGTTAATTTGGCAACTTCAAACTAAGATATACATTTGTGTGGAATCAGTATGCTATTTTGCTGTTATTACACTGTTCAACATGCCTCTGGGGTGTACACCAGCTATGTATCTTCTGATCTTTTGTAGTCTAAGCTTTCAGTCAAGCTAAAAGGAAAGCTCTTCTTGATTCATCATTCATTGCTATTTTTTTTCTTACAAATATTATCTTGATAAACAGAAGAGTCAAGTTGTGTCTCATTTACCAAGCACTCATTAAAAACTGTCTCCCCTTCAAGTACAATCTGTTTTTGTTATTTCACATTGAGTTTTGAAATTGTTGAGATGGCGAGATCTATGGTCTGTTCTATGCCATGGCCACTCTAGGAAAGCTGTTTTGTGATGACTGGATTGCCACTACCACTTTTTCCGCAAGACCTGAGAAATCCTTCACTGTATTCAGTAGTAAGTTATTTGAAGGTTTAAAGAACCACAATAGCTTGAAAAATTTTTGATGTAATGCTTAAAACATTTGTAAAACATTTGGGAACAAGTTTGATAATGATATTCTTTTGATTATAATAATTGCTTTATTGGCAAAATAACACATATCCTCCTGCTGACTTTGATCACATCTCAACATCTCAAATCCTTTTTTTTTTTTTTTTTTTTTTTTTTTCCCTGTGTTGTAATCCCTTGTTCATCTATTGGATGAATTTGGGAAGCCTCTGTTATCTCAAAACACAAGACAGGTATTAGAGGTAGCATGCAATAAAACAGGGAAATTAGAGTTATTTATTCATATCCATTAAACATTTTTGTATTTAGCACAAAGAAATACAGCGTGGCTTTATTATCCAAATTCTCTTGGTTTGTCTTTATCTTCCTTTGGAAGATAAACCAGTGAACAGACAGAAATAGGAGAGGCAGGAAGCCAGAAAGCATAAGCCAGAGACAGAATATGGGGATTCAACTGCTCTCAGACTGAGAAAGAGCGATCAAACACTACTTCAGGAGTGATCTAGCCATTAGACTATTATACCATTGGGAACTATCGCTCCTGCCGATTTGTCCTGAGAAGAGTGACAGGTAGGTGCAACCTGTGTAGTTGGACATGCCTGGTACTTTTTATATTCTCCACTGGAGAGACAGACACGGAATTAACTGAAACAGTTTGCTAGACATGTCTGCTATTTTTCACCCATAATGTCATCTTCTGTACCAGAATTGTACGTGCCAATTTTAAACAGGCACTTGAGGTTCTAGGAAGCTGTCTTTTTCTAGAAATTCTGTCTTACTTGGGTGTTACTTTTGATTGTTTCTAAACACATCTGATCAGCTTTCCATGAAAAACTCCAAAACAATTTCTTAATATGTATAATACTAATATTATACAGTCCTAATAAAATTCTAATGGACTCTTCTTCTGCAACATATTTCATCATTTAAGATATCATCTCAAATTCAGTAGCTTTTATTAAAGTCCTGGTTTCAGTTAGGACAGAGTTATTTTTCCTCCCATTAGCTGGTAGGGTGCTGTGTTTTCTATTAGGATGAGAATAATGTTGGTATCTTGCTGATGATTTAATTGTTGCAGAGCAATGCTTACACCAAGCCAAGGACTTTTCAGCTTCTCACTCTGTCCTGCCAGCGGGCAGGCTGAGGGTGCAGAAGGAGCTGGGAGGGGACAGACCCAGGACAGCTGACCCAAACTGGCCAAAGGGGTATTCCATACCATCTGGCATCATACTAAACAATATATAGGGGTGGCTGGCTGGGGTGGGGGGCCGGCTGTTCGGGGATGGGCTGGGCATCGGTCAGCGAGTGGTGAGCAGTTGCATTGTGCATCACTTGTTTCGTACACATTATTAGTAGTAGTACTATTATTATTATTATTATTATTGTTATTATTATTTCCCTGTCCTAATAAACTGTCTCTGTCTTAACCCACAGGCTTCAGTTTTTCTGGTTTCTCTCCCCCATCCCAGAAAGGGAGGGGGGAGGGTGAGTGAACGGCTGTGTGGTGTTTAGCTGCCGGCCGGGTTAAACAACAACAAAGTTATTTTCAACCCTTTTTTCAAAGTTTAAGTTTTCTTGCCAGTATATTCTCATTATTATTATTAAGCAGTTATGGATAACTCTTTGTAGAAGTTTCAACAGAAAGGCCCTAGTTTCTGCACCAAAGCGAGTAATTCAAGATTAAATAATAAAATGAATTATTTTTTCCTGACTACGGGGGAAAAGACTGATTCATTTTGCAATTACTGAATGGTCTGCAATTGCACCAAGACTCTAATCTTTTTACCTGACTTGACTGAGTTATTTCTGTCATGGCTATGACAAGATACTCCAGTCTTTTATCTCATAAGCAGTGCATCTACTTATTAAATATTAAAATGTTTATTTAAAGAGTTAATATGTAAGGTCATCATCAACATCAATACAATATCATAAGCCTACTTTACACAATCGCTCTAAAAGATAATGAACAAAGGGTTCAAAAAGCACAGCATCTTTGGGACTATATAAGAAGGCCAAGTATTTAATTTTAATGGAATATATGAAAATCCTAGACAATACAGAATCTATGTATTAGAACATCCTCATCTTAAGCGGAAATAATGCTTTGTCTCTACAGATTCCTAAGTAGACTTAACATGAGATAGTGTTTGATTTTGTAGCATTCTGAATGTCTTAACCATACTTTTGTTTACAACCATGCTCAAAATCTTACTGACTTCTCATTTCTTTTCATGCAAAACCCAGAGGTCAGGAGAATGTGAACTAAAGTGGTGGAGCATGAATGAGAAGATTGGACCAATATGTGATTAAGAATGTGGCGTAAAAAAATACAGAAGGGTAAGAAAAGAGGAAAATATACTCCATTGCATGCAGAATGCTAATAAGTGAATATAAATGGCTGGTGTTTAAGTTGTTAAAATGAGGACAGATGCAGAAAAACACAGGATGCAGGAAGAAGAATTAAGATCAATATCCTAATTAAGACAGTAAAATACAACTTCAGGAAGCAAGATTCCATAAATTGAAAGCACTTGTTCAAAGACAAAGGGATCTCAATGTTTCATGGAGGTACAAGAATGATCCAGTTTCTGGGAGTATATATGTGAGACACAAAGAGGACACAAAGGGGTATGTTGGAGATTTCCAAGTTCTCACATGCAGAAAGACAGGAAAATTGAAATAAGAGATGAGGATATATTCAGGAACAATTTAGGGAGTTGGGATCACAAAGAAGGAGATAGTATGACAGCAGAGACCTCATGAATTCTAAGTGGACCAAAATCCCATTTGAGCTTGGAAGAAGCTGCAGGTTTTAAAAACAATAAAGGAACTATACACTGGCATAGTGTAGTGGGTTTATGTGGCAAGGTTTTGGTAGCAGGGGGCCATAGGGGTGGCTTCTGTGAGAAGGATCTAGAAGCTGCCCCATGTTTGGTAAGGGCCCCACTGCCGACCAGAACTGAGCCAATAAATGATGTTGTTTGTGCCTGTGTGAGAGCATATTTAAGACAGGAAAAAAAAAATACTGTGCCACACAGCAGCTGGGAGAGTGAGAGGAGTGAGGAACAGCCTTGCAGGCGCCAAGGTCAGTGAAGAAGGAGGGGGAGAGGTGCTCCAGGTGCCGGAGCAGAAGTCCCCTGCGGCCTGTGGTGAGGACCATGGTGAAGCAGGATGTCCCCCTGCAGCCCATGGAGTACCACGGTGGAGCAGGGTTCCACGCTGCAGCCCGTGGAGGAGACCACGGTGGAGCAGGTGGACCTGCACCGACGGAGACTGCAGCCTGTGGAAGACCCCTGCCGGAGCAGATTCCGGGCTGGACCTGCAGCCCGTGGAGAGGAGACCACGCAGGAGCAGGTGACCTGACAGGAGCTGCTGCCCGTGGGGGATCCAGGTTGGAGCAGTTTGCTCCCGAAGGATGGACCCCGTGGTACGGACCCATATCTGGAGCAGTTCTTGGAGAGCTGCTGCCTGTGGGAAGCCCACGCTGGATCAGTTCAGCAAGGACTTCATCCCGTGGGTGGGACCCCACAGCACAGGGGACGAGAGTGACCGAGAAGGAGCGGCAGAGAAGAATTTCTATAGACTGACCATAATCCCCATTCCCCCGTTCCCCTGCGCCGCCCGGGGGGAGGAGGTGGAAGAGGGTGGATGGGGGGGGGGAAGGTGCTTTTGGTTTCTTTCCTTTGTTTCTCACTTCTCTAGCTCGTTCGTAATAGGCAATAAATCTTACTATCTCCCTATGCTGAGTCTGTTTTGCCCATCACAATAATTACTGCGCGATCTCCTTGTCCTTATCTCAACCCTTGAGCCCCTTTCATCGTATTTTCTCCCTGTTCCTCTTTGAGGAGGGGGAGTGAGAGAGCGGTTGTGGTGGAGCTCGGTCATCCACCTGAGCAAAACCATCACACATAGTTCTCCAAAAAAAAAGTAAATTAATTCAAAGGTACTAGAAGATGCCGTAACTCATTACAATTAATGGAAACACAGGCAGTAATGAACAAAGACTCTATTAAATGGATGGATTATCTTGTCTAGTGTGGCTAATATATGGAATTTCAGTGGGATAATATTAGATGCACTCTTGTTGCACTCTAATAAGTAATGAAGAACCCTGCATTCCACTGTGATTGGAAGTTTGTACTGGAGACACCAGTGTCCTACTTGCTTGAAGAACAAAGTTACTGCATACATAATTGAAAGTGTATTGAATAGTAAAATAAACAACATGATAGTAAGCAGGTAACAGCAGTAGTACCTAGTGACAGTGCACAACTGATGTTTTGATTTGTGCCTTACTCCTAACATTTCATAAACCTGAAGACTATTTGCTGAAAGAAAAGGTCTATTTATAACATTTACCAAAATATAATTAAATCAATAGTGCTTCTTCCATGGAAGTTGGTATGTTACATACTGTACTGGTTCTTCTTTACATTTTAGTTTTTCTCAATTCTCCTCTAGTTCTTATACTATCCTGTGATGTTGCATCACCCATACCATCTCTGCTGATGGCTGTAAATTGTTTTCTCCTACCTGAATCATAATTAATGTAGAGATATCAGATAGCACTAACACTTCGTACTCTCAAAAAACACTCAGGAGGTTCTTTTTCATAGCTTACTTAGAAAAAAAAAAGTAAATAAATACAGTTTGCTTTTAATATATTCTGTAAATCTATAAATGTAATTAAATATTTAAAATGAGAAACTTCTAAAATATGTCTGTGATCATGGTTCACTGCAATACCAAGCTGTATCTTATCTTCTGAGAGAGACTACTAACTCATGCTAACACAGCTCCACTACAGCAAAAATGAACATGGTCTGAGAATACATTTCTGTGTAAGTACAGAACTGTCTCTTTACCATGTCATATTATTCAGATACATTCTGTTCGCTACAGAAATCAGAACTGTGTGGGAAAACCATTTTCTAGCAATATGATATTTAGAGATTCCAAATATTTTCATAGTCTGCATCAATATGAAGCCAAAATCTTTTGACGCTTTGTAGAGAAATAAGAGGAAAACTCAGAAAAATAAAACAAATAAAAAAATCTAGCAGTGAGGATGGAGAATCTGAAGTTGCAGACGCTGTAGCCCATTGGAGCAGTCATAGAAAACTCTTGGGAGAAACTGCATTTTGGAGTTGTCAGATCTCCTGTTTAAAAAAGTAAACAAAAAAGGGCCCTATCACAATACAGTGCTTGTAAGAATATTGCATTACCAACCTATTATATTATTGCTTCCCTTTCCTAGGGTTTTCTAAAAATTCTTCAAGTCATTCTTCTAAGTCAACCAAATTTTAATGATAACAAAAAAACACAAGTCTTTATTTTCTTACTGTAGTTGCACAACAGAGCTAATTTAACTAGGTATACCTAATTTTATCATATGAGAAGAGATTCAAAATGTAAATAAGATGAGGAAAAATTATTCAAATGTAATTTCACTTATAACTGTTAGGCTGGTAAACATTTTGAAGTGTTAATTCATGATGTGCTTGCTATTCAAGAAAAAAGTTATCCCATTTCATATCTTTAAAGTTATTTCAAATAATCCTTGGCTGCAAGTATGTAACTCTCATGATCATAAAACAGCATGACATTTCATCAGAGATGTAAACCGATAGGAAGGAATGCATTAATCCTATACTAAAATAGTTATTTCACACTAGTTTCTACAACTGGGTTTGTGTGGAATACCTTAAAAAGAAGATACTTGATGAAAGTAGGAAGAGCCTGTCACACTATCAACCCTGTATGGCACAGCAGTTTGCTAACTGCTTTCTTGATCACTTGAGTTGAAGACACCCACCTAATGTCAGTATTCTCAACAGTCAACCATGGGCAAATTCTGACCAAACTCATACATACCTGCTTCTTGAAGACCACACATACCCACAGATCAGACTCTTCACAGTTTAAATTTGTCCTTTAGTGCTATGTATAGACAGCTATGTGTATGAAGGTACAGAACTAACTTTGACAGTAGAACAGCTTCATGCCTACTACAAGACTTAACAAGGGACTAAGGACATGCATTCTTTCCTGAGTAAAGTAAGGTGATGAGAAAGGCCACAGAAGACTAGGTCTTGGGGATTTGGCTTTATATTAATTCATAAATTTGTGTGCAATTGAGCTGAATTTGATTTGACACTGTCTTATAAAACAAGTTCCATCAGTAAGCTGAGGCATTAAACAGATCCTTCAGGTCAACTTTTCAGATCACAGTTTAAAGGCTACTGTTTTGACATGTTTTTGTTTGTTTGTTTGTTTGTTTTCCTTTATGTGAAAATAGTGGGTTTTCACAGAATCACAGAATTGTAGGGGTTGGAAGGGACCTCAAGAGATCATTGGGTCCAACCCCCTGTCAAAGCAGGTTCCCTAAAGCAGATTGCCCAGGTAGGCATCCAGACAGGCCTTAAATATCTCCAGAGAAGGAGATATTTTTGGTTTTGTTGTTTTGTTTGTTTGTTTTTGTAGCCTGGAAATAAGAATACCCAAAATGTAGCTTAGAAAAGAATTGTAGAACTGGTTAAAAAGAGACAGTCTTAGAGCTGTTGGTATTTCCAGTCTGGCTCACACAGTATTATCCTGAAGATGAATGCAAAGCAATACCACAAATGTTCAAACACCCCATAGCCCAGCACCTGGATTTGTCAGCTGCTCATCATTCCCCATGCATTTTTACAGCAGGTGACTACTCCTCAGTAAGGAAAAATCATGTAAAAATTCAGCAACTGGAGTCCTAACAGCAGGAGGATGTAGCATCCAAACAACCTATTAAATGCACACAGATGTTTCAGCTGCTTCAGTTAAGGTATATCTTCCCTGCAGCATTAACGACAGTAGCAAGGTTTTGCCCCTAGTCCAGCTCTCTTTCACACATTAAAATCCTCTGGCCTATTTTCTGATATATTTTCAGCCTAAATTTGTTAATTTAACTCCAGGTATAGCCAAATCCCCAAGTGAGACTTTTGCTCAAACTGGCATCTTGTCTGATTTGCATCACAAAGGTGGGGTAGAGCCACTTAAGAGCTGCTAATCCTGCAACACCTTCTCTGGAAAAGGAGTGAAATCAAACCGGGAACTTTCTTATTTATGAAAACATCGCTCTGCCATTTTTTGCTGGGCAGAGGCTCAAGCAAAAATAGCACTGCTAAGAACAAAAAGGGCTGAGCCCACCTGGCCATAAAGCACCACACTGGGAAATGATTAGGTATCAGGGTTTTCTGAGAATTAAATCCTTTCCTTTTGCTGTGTGCCATTTAAAATGATAGCAAATCTGAGTAAGTACAACACTTATTGGCCAGGTACTCACTTGCTTTTTCCAGAAACTGGTGCTAAGATTATAGTGGGAATTAGAATGTGGAGGTGGCTGGTATGTAACAGTGCACCCAACAGAAAATGTATCAGATGACAAAAAATGCTCCATCATTGAAAGCTGCTCACTTGCCTTTCTTACTAAACCTAAGTAAATTTCTTCCAGAACATATTTTAATTGCTGTTTATAAAGAGAAAAATAGTTTGCAAAGTCAGATTTATGACATACTAATCATTTAATGCTAATGGATAATTCATCTCTGGGGGAAAACTATTCTGCTACCTGATTTCCCTCCCTTCCATTGTAACAACTAGCTTTTCAGCAAATGTTGTTCCGAGGGCTTTATGGGTGGCTGTGCTTCTTTCATGTTACCCAGGTTTTCTTTCCTATTTCTTCAAATAGATCATCACCAAAGAAAAAGAACACTCCGAGCTCTCGCCAAAGCAGCAGCGCTGCTCAGCCTGCAGGATGTGCTTTGCGAAGAGGAGAGGAGTCCCTCCCAGCACTGAGGTCATAATCACTGCTCTTTTCTTTTGCTGTCCTCTTTTCTCTCAGGGTTGCAGGCTGCATTGATTATACACTGATAGCTCTTAAATCACTGCTAATGGCAAGCGTATTTTTAGCAATCGGAATAAAATTCACAACAGGAAAGTGCAGGTGGTTGTGAAATACGGTTTGAACAATTTCTCTGCCAAATTTTCTAGGCCCTAGGCTAATTTTAACACATGCATGATAGGTTTGAGCCTTCTGGAAAAGAAAACACATAGAGGGAAATTGCAATAATTTTAAACATTTTTTTTTTCCAGTGTTTCTGAATAACAAAGTTGTTAAAAATATGCAACATGAATGCTATACAATTTTTTTCAATGACTGTTTTTGCTTTGAAACTACAGGAAATATGTTATACGAGAGACGATGAACTCTAACATCACAATTTTTCATGGAGATAAGATGCAAATGAGTTGATACACAAAGATTAGGAATTATAAAACATACTCTAAATAGACTCTCATCTATTTTTTTCTCCAGATACAAATTCCACTAGGATGAATGTGAATACTGCTGATTACCATAACATCAAAACCTGTCTTTTGTTCAAGAGCCAAATTCTTACTTAAATGAGTAATCTCTGGCTAATACAAATAACAAGAGATAAATTACAGCCAAATGAATGAAGAGTGGACCTTTACTTCTTTAATTCCAAGCACATTTCAATGTGTGTGTTTGGGGCATAGGATGAATTTAAATTTGCAGTGATGGAATGGGACAAAGATTGTCCCGCCTGCAATGATGCCTCAAAATGGGAGGGCAAATATGCCCCTCTAGTCACTCATAAAAGTGATATCAAAGAATTTATAAAGACTTGCTACAAAAAAAAAAAAAAAAAAAAGGTACCCACCAAGTCCAGCAAGAGTACCAACTGGTAGCAGCAAAGACCACATAAAAAAAGCCACAACCTTTAATGAACATGACATATTGCACAACTATTGGAGAGAAAATGGGGAATAATGGTGTAATAAAATTTGTCCGTCTTTTCAAGTTTTCATTCCAGAAGCTAAGAGGTTGTAATTATTTTAATGTGATCCTACTGTTACTGCAAATAATCTGCTTATGAAAAGATAATAAATATCAGAAATTAAATAATAAATAAAGCATGTTTGAGAATTCTTACTCCCTGTTCTCCTTAAGTACCAATTTCAATTTCTGTCTACTTCTGATGAATTAAAATGCTTTCAACTTGTGACTTCTCAGGTTTACTGCATCTCTGTGCAGATAAATGCTATAATTTTAATTGTATTTCATGTGAACAAAATAGTAAGAAGAAAGTGACATTTTAAAAATTATTTTATTGAATTTACAATATTGCCATTATAAACTAACAATATATTTTTACTATTATTTTGCATTTACTATATTAAAATGATAATAAACTACTAAATTATGTTCTGCGATAACAGTGTTATATTCCCCTTGCTCTTGGAGTTGCACTCTGGTTGTTTTATAATTTTATAGACAAAACAAAAAACAAAAAAAAAAACTATTTTTTCCATGAGCATTTTTTCTTTAGTTTTTAACTCAAAATCTCACGATTGCACGCTCTTTAGAAAACTTTTCATTGTATCAGCACACTAATTTTTTATGTTGCTGTGATAGTTCATTTGACCATTTTTTGTCTTAAAGGTCTCACAGCTTTTGAAATCAAGCCATGAATTCTGTATCTGTTTGATTTCCTTTCTTCCAAATAAAACAAAGTACAGATGGTTCTTGTCATGTCTTATCATAGTTTAATTGTGAACATATGACAACATTTTAAAAGGTGTCTTATGTGGTCATGATGACTTGAACTTCCCTTTTATCCCTGTATTTATTAAATCAAGACAAAGTTGCCAGCATTGTGTTTATAGAATCATAGAATCATAGAATATCCTGAGTTGGAAGGGACCCTTAAGGATCATCAAGCCCAACTCTTGACACCGCACAGGTCTACCCAAAAGTTCAGACCACGTGACTAAGTGCACAGTCCAATCTCTTCTTAAATTCAGACAGGCTCGGTGCAGTGACCACTTCCTTGGGGAGCCTGTTCCAGTGTGCAACCACCCTCTCTGTGAAGAACCCCCTCCTGATGTCAAGCCTAAATTTCCCCTGCCTCAGCTTAACCCCGTTCCCGCGGGTCCTGTCACTGGTGTTAATGGAGAAAAGGTCTCCTGCCTCTCGACACCCCCTTACGAGGAAGTTGTAGACTGTGATGAGGTCTCCTCTCAGCCTCCTCTTCTCCAGGCTGAACAGGCCCAGTGACCTCAGCCGTTCTTCGTACGTCTTCCCCTCCAGGCCTTTCACCATCTTCGTAGCCCTCCTCTGGACACTCTCCAACAGTTTCATGTCCTTTTTATACTGTGGTGCCCAGAACTGCACACAGTACTCGAGGTGAGGCCACACCAGTGCAGAGTAGAGCGGGACAATCACCTCCCTTGACCTACTAGCGATGCCGTGCTTGATGCACCCCAGGACACGGTTGGCCCTCCTGGCTGCCAGGGCACACTGCTGGCTCATATTCAACTTGCTGTCTACCACGACCCCCAGATCCCTCTCTTCTAGGCTGCTCTCCAGCGTCTCATCGCCCAGTCTGTACGTGCAGCCAGGGTTTCCCCGTCCCAGGTGCAGGACCCGGCACTTGCTCTTATTGAACTTCATGCGGTTGGTGATCGCCCAGCTCTCCAACCTATCCAGATCCCTCTGCAAGGCCTTTCCACCCTCATTCGAGTCCACAACTCCTCCAAGTTTGGTGTCATCAGCAAACTTGCTCAAAATACCTTCTATTCCTACATCCAGATCATTTATAAAAATATTGAAAAGTACCGGCCCTAAAATGGAGCCTTGAGGGACCCCACTGGTGACCGCCCGCCAGCCTGATGCAGCCCCATTTACCATAACCCTTTGGGCCCTGCCCGTTAGCCAATTGCTCACCCATTGTATGATGTTTTTATTTAGTTGTATGGTGGACATTTTGTCCAGTAGGATCCTATGGGAGACCGTGTCAAAGGCCTTGCTGAAGCCCAAAAAAATCACATCAGCTGGTTCCCCTTGGTCCACCATACGAGTGATCTTATCATAAAAGGAAATCAAGTTAGTTAGGCAGGACCTACCCTTCACAAACCCATGCTGGCTGGGACCAATGACTGCTTTTAACTCAATCTTCTGTCATTCTTCTGTCATTCAGTTCTGTAACAAATGTTAAGTTCTACTAACATTTGAACTCTGTTTTAATGGGCTAGGGAGGATAACTTGGAAGATACCTTTCTCTTAGCTGTTTCTTGTAGTCTTCACTTAAGCACGAAGCCTGCAAAAGCCTGTGCTTATGTTTAACATAAAACATAAAAAGTAATCGATTTATATCTTAAAACTACATTTCTTTAAGTGATTGCATTAAGAAAATTTTCACAATGCTGTAAGTGATTGTTAGCAATAAGACAACTCTTAATTTCTGTGTTTTGAGAGGTTAGAACCTACTCCACCTTTCCCTTTGTTGCTACTTTCACTGGGGAATGTGATCATGACTAGCTCCTGGTTTTGATGATATTGCAGCTGCCTCCCTTTGGCCCTTTGTTTACTGATATGATTATATAAAGATATAAAAACGTACTGCAGCCTCACAGCAAGCTCCAAACTTCAAAGGTTAGCATTTTTTAACTGCATATTGAAACAACAGTAAAAGTTTTCAGAGTTTTTAAACGGAGCCTGCTAAAGTAATATTCATAACAAAGACTGTTCCCAGGCCACAGTCTTTTTATAATAACAATTTATTTTACACTCCTTTCTGAAAAAAATCAGGGGAAAGTACATAACTATTAGGAAAGTAATAACAATAATAATAAAAAAGGCACCCAAACATCACAATTTGTCACTTTCATTTTTAGTTTTCATTATGGGCCAGTTGCACTGCAGATCAGAAAAATTAGAATAACCAAAGAACACCGTCCAAGGATACTTTTACATTCACTTAAATCATACTGTCATTAAGTGGATAAGCTAATTGATCTTTCTTGAAATTCATTAAACACAAACACACTAGCATTATAAGAGTTAAACATCAGAGACATCCATGAATTTTGCACATTTCTGCCTCTGAATTTCTATTTCCTGAAATAAGTTTTGAAAACAGATCAGCTATACAGATAATACTTATTATAAAAGTACTCTGTTTACTGTATTTGTGTTTTCTGTTGTTATTTTTTTCTAGGTAGATAACACCACTAATACTATACTACTTTATTAGAAAAATAAAATACATGTAATTGGAAACCATAAGTTACTAGTTAGAAGTAATCTTTGCACTGTTGTGTTACAAATTACCATTTCTTGTCTTCCTGAGAATTTCAAATGATCAAGGAATTAAGCCGTCTACAAAAACATCTTCCTGAAAGCTAGCTTGCCAAGATTATGACAGACCTTACTAATATCAACTAGGCTTTTTAGCATACAAGAAATTCAGGGTATAGGATGGATTTTTTATAGAACAAGACAGATTAATTCTTAATGAAGTCAGTGGTACAGAATGCACGCACCCTGTGTTGAATTTTTGTTTGAACTCAGCACTGAAAAAACTCAGCATTCTCTAGACAATCACTATTAAGTGATCACATTGCAAAGTTAAGAGTAGACAAAACATTTTCTGCCTGATATATATAATTATGTATGTATCCTTTTATATGTACATTCTTTGAATGCTATGAAGAAAACCAAGAACTCGGTATTTTTACAAATTATACTGTTATCTCCAATAGTATCTCCGCAGCGTCATTATAGAAGCTACAATCTATTTATATCAAGACCCAAAAGATTTTTGATTATATTAAATAATAAATTAAATATTTTTGTTGTAGAGAAGTTTGAAATAGGTAGTAGGGATTGCTGACCAGTAACTGCTCTGTTTACTCAAGTTAATCAGATTTCATTCAAGCCATGCATAGGCTATTTTGGCCCACTGCTTGAAAAAACACTTGTGAGGCACCACTGACAAAAAGATTAGAGATTATGTTCTATCCATGTTCTATCTATACTCACTTCTCAAATAAGCACAAACAACAGTTACAACAGTACTTGCTTTATGTTTGTATGTTGTACAAATAACCAGGGAGTTTGTATTTGCCCATAACTTCTACCACCACCACCCCCCCAAAAAATACATTTTTTTTTTCAAAATTCATTTGGTAAGAAGGGTTTGATGCTGGATGTAATTCGATTGTAAACCAAAAACCAACCAAACAACCAAACAACCAAACAAAAGAACCACATGAAGCATTAACATGAATGCAGTACTGACTTTGAGTTGGGAATTTGGGAATTTCATCAACAGTGGCACTGGATCACAGTGTTTCCTTCCTGTGTAATGGCAAACAGATCTTGATATTAAATGGCAGGGTTTAGCCACAGAAAGGACAGTATGCATGGGCCACTGGAATTGCAATTGAGATAATTATGTTCCAGTGAACTAGGAAATTATTCCCTCTTCTGACTTAAGCTGAGTAAACAATTCAGAGCCTTTGACATTAATTTAATCAGGAGGAGAAAGTGAATCCAAATCAGGTATCTATGATGTAGACCTATTAACTTTTAAGAAGTCTTGTTATCTGCATAAAGGGACAATTTGAATAAACAAGCTACTTCCCAAGTTTATGTATCAAGAAATGATTGTTTCTGTTTAGTTTTTCTCCTTGTCATCCATCATTCCTTGGATGCCCACACTTCTGATCTCTTCCTCCCCAGCCCAGGGACAGCATATGGATGCCAAACACTCTCCACACAGAAGTATTTCAAATCCTAATCTACCTTTCATTTGCCTTTGCTTACAGTAAAACCTCATTCTTCATGCAGCAAGTCTAGTCCAATCCATGTATCACCTCAATTGAGCAAGATGATTCTCTCTCCCTACTCCGTTCTCATGAGACCCCACCCAGAGCACTGTGCTTAGCTCTGGGGCCCCCAGCACAGAAAGGACACGGAAATATTAGATCAAGCCCAGAAAAAGGCCACGAGGATGATCAGGGGGCTGGAGCACCTCTCCTACAAAGACAGGGAGAGTGAGCTGGGGCTGTTCAGCCTGGAGAAGGCTCTAGGGAGACCTTACTGCAGCCTTCCAGTACCTCAGGGGGGCCTGCAGGAAAGCTGGAGAGGGACTCTGTCAGGGTCTGTAGTAATAGGACAAGGAGTAATGGCTTTAAACTAAAAGAGGGGAGATTTAGGTATTAGGAAGAAATTTTTCACTCAGAGGATGTTGAGGCACTGGCACAGGCTGCCCAGAGAAGCTGTGGATGCCCCATCACTGGAGGTGTTCAAGACCAGGCTGGATGGGGCCCTGGGCAACCTGGTCTGGTGGGAGGTGTCCCTGCCCATGGTAGGGGGGTTGGAGTTAGGTAGCCTTTAAGGTTCCTTCCAACCCAAACCATTCTGTGCTTCTGTGATTGTTTTGAACATCTTGATTATAAATGCTTTGTAGCATTACTGTAGAACAGAAACGGCTATCCTGTTTTACTGCACTGCTGCTTGCCTCTAATGGGTGTAAATGAGAACCGAGTCCTTTAACTACTTGTAAGTCATTTTAAATTGCTCCCTACCGTAAATGAGTAAAGAGAGCATTTCTGGAATGTAGGACAAAGAACTCCTCTTTTCTGACCTTGGGATATAATATATCAGGTAAAATTCTATCTTTAGCTCTGAAAGCTTTTATTGGAAGTGCCTGATATAATTGTGTCGTTATTTTAAGTTTCTGATCCTATCTTTATTGTTAGTATTCTCTTCTGGCTATAGTTCTGTTTAAATTGTAATTATTTTTAATACTATCTTTTAGGCTTGACTAAGTTGTCTTAAAAAAAAAATCTATACCACAGATATTACGTGTGTGATATAGCTTGGCTGTCACTGATGTGCTTTTTCATTACTTGCAGAATATTTGCTTCTTAATTTAAAAATATGACACCACACATATTTTCCATCTTCAATTAATCTTGGAACTACAGAAATGCTAATTGAACAATTGATTACAACACCAGGAGGATTGTAATATTTTTTTCTTAACTGCCTCTTACGATAGAGCCATCTATTTAATCAATTTCATCATATTTATAACATGGTACAAATGCGCCCTTAATAAAATTAGGCATTTTGTGACCTGTAGGATGTACTTTACCTATTTTTGCATATTTTTAATAAGAATATGAGGAAATATTGCTTTTCTTTCAATCTTCTAAAATGAAAAAAAATCTTTTCTACACATTTATGTTGCCTCTACCGCACCATCAGCACACCTTTGTCAGTTTTTGAATTTGCTATACTGCATTTTGCAAAATCAACATTAAAATGCACAGTAGCTTTTAAACATCTGGGTCGAACCATTTGAGTAGAGCTTTAAAAGCTGGCAAACGTTTTCCGTGAGCTTTTTTTTTTTTTTTTTTTTTTTTTTTTTTCATGAGGGAAAAGCCCATTCTGAAAATACTACCTGGCACTTCCACTTGGCAAGGGAGACAGAGTTGCCATGAGGGAGCAGTATATACAAACAGCACAGTTTGTACATGGTTTTAGCCCAAGCAATCTGCACAGACTGGGGCTTTTGAGGCTTGTACTAAATGGCCCCATTTCACAGGGGATCCACAACTACCATCAGCCCATAACTTGCAACAGAGCCCATTTAAAAGCTAAATCACCAAGTCACTAAGTAAGGGACTTGGTTTTTAGATGGGCTTAAGCACTGCAGCTGTCAAAGTGCAGAAGTGAATGTTGTTAGAAATGCTGAAATACATTTATTTCTCTAAAGATAGCAAAATACTGGCACTATTTTAATGTCATTATTTGCTATATAAGATCCAGAAGCAACCTTATTTTCAAAGTAATGAACTAGAAAAATTAAGAATAGCTATCAAAATAGTTACAATTTATGAAAAAGCTAATGATTTTTGTTAATAACTTTATTTCATGTATGTTCATAATTCAAAAAATTTCCACGATGAATTCTTATCCAGGTGGTTACTACCTCTTTTCAAAAATGCAAACAGTTGAAAATCTGTCCCTAAACTTTTGAGAATGGCATCTTTATTATTTTTATTATTTATTTATTGCTTTTAAAAAATGACATTTTTTTCTCAGAAGCACATTCCTTTTCTTGGTTCCTACTACAACTGAAAAATTGAAAAAATGGAAATGGGCAAAATGGAAATCAATTTTTAACAATACATCATTTCTATTTTCCATTTTTAGGGGTGTGTAAATTTGAACAGACTACCTGAATTCTAAGCTTTCTGAAGGACATGTGGATCATTTATTAGTCTGTTGTTGAGCCTTTCCTACTCCCTCCTTGCAAAGGAAAGCATCTATCTGTAACACAAGGGGGGTTTAAAGTCCAGCTGATGTTTTACACTCCAGAGTGTTTTTTGACTCCAGTACAACCTCGGAACACTGGCATGTTTATTACTAAGATCTATTATCACCTGAAAAATACTTTGGGACTTAAAACATCTCTCTACCTGTGGAATACAGAGAAGCTCATTCATGCCTTTATCTCCCACAGAATAGACTGCCCTAATACTCTGCTCATTGATCTGCCAAACAGACAGATTACTGAGCTTCCCAACTGTATATCACAAAGAAACACAAGCGTACTTCCCTGGTGATAGTGTCACTACATAGCCTTCCCATAAAACAAAGAGAGAAATTTAACGTTTTTATGTTAGACTATAAAGGAAAAGACGGTGGTAGCTAGGAACATCAGTAAATCTAAGAGTCTTTTTTTTCAGTTCTACAAATGTGATTGAACCTCTTTACAACCAGGCTGAATTCACACAATGAATTCGTAGTATCTCACGATAGAATGGCATTTTTTCTGTACAGAACACTAGTAAGGTTTAATTCTTCCCAATAAAATTAACTTGTTTCCTGCTAATTAGTCATATAGATAATGCTCTATGAAGACAAACACGAGATTGTACTAGATATATTAGTGATTCGTGAAGGTTCATTATTAGTACGGTTCCACAAAAAGTTGGGTTCGCTCCTCCAAGCCTGGACTCCTATTATGCAATTACAGGACCATGTAATCTTTCTGAAGAGAGGATAGATCATGAGTAATTCCATACAAAATCACTGTGGTTTAAATGCTTAAAGCAAGTGAATTATAATCTCATAAATTAGATTTGCAACTCCACTGACTTGACAGAGATCCTGGAGACTTGCTTGAAAAAAATTCCCTAAACAAACATAGGTTCCTCTAAGAAAATCTACTGAAACTGAATTATTTTTGGAAGCAAACCAGAACTACAAAAACTTAAGATTTTACTAAAGGATTTCCAGAGTTTTTCATGTGCTGATCCTTAAAGTCAATACTTCTATAGGTAATTAAAACTTTAAAATACTGTGGTTTTCTGCCTTTATTTCAATGTAGACTCTGAATTCAAAGAACTGTATCAGTGCCCCCTGCTCACAACAGCAAAAGTCAAAAAGATTCCAGTACATCCAGTGGTGTTTTTAGTTGTACCCACTGTACTATAGAGCATATTTGATTCTTAGATAAAAGATAATCATCCCTTCCCCACTTTAATATTTGAGTAAAAAAATAAGGATTTTTTTTCTGTATTCTCTCTTGTGCCTTTATTACACTCCATCTATGATAAATACCACAGTGGAATTTTTAATGAAATAAACTCAGATAACTGTGTATTTGGTGCTCCGATTAAATGTCACAAAATTTGAGATGTTATTAATATTTTGGCTTTAAAAAAGGCTTTTTTTTCTAATTTTTTTTTTAGATCTTTCAAATTATAAAATCTGTTTCAAGTGGTATTTTTCATGGTAATCATAGAGCACAAACCAACACATAGGTCAGCTTACTTCTAACAGCAGGTACCAGCAACATCACAGGAAAAAATGGTGCACGTGTGTCGCCGGTGCTGGGAAGAGCAGAAGAAAAACTACAGTGGACTTGGGAGTGAGGTTGTGGCAGGAGAGAGTTGTCCATGCAATGGTCTTCTACATTAGAAACCTTGTAAAGATTGGAAATGGTTGTCTACAGATAGATAAGCCTTTGAAATCACAGGGGCAACTTCAATATTATGAGGTTGAATCCATCAGAACAGGTCTTTTCTATGGAAGCCCTAAATCTACCTTGACCACCCCCTCCAGCTGGGATGTCTCAAGCAGTAAGGGGAGCACAGAGAGTACTCGGCTGCTTTGAGAAATAATTGTTTCTATTTTCTGTGACTTTTTTACCTACCGTAATTTAAATAGGAAAAATAATATTAGAAAACTGAAATCAGTAAGCTCAGGAAAATGATGGATCTGAAAACTGAGCAGCAGTCTCTTCCATCAGAACATCTTTTCACTGGACAGAAATTAACAGGAAGACTTACAAGAAATAACTTAAATCCATTTGATAAGACATTACAGTAAAAGCAACCACAGTGTATGTCTGTGCCTTTATATCAATATATATATATAATATATATATATAATTTATATCAATACATAGTAAGGTCCAATCTTGTAAAATTGTAAGAATATATGAAATAATGCAAGTCATATTCAATAAAGAATCTAAGCAGGTAAAATGAGATATAACAGGCTTAAATTAGACATAAATCCAAAAATGTAATGCTGGAAGCCCCTGCTGGGTTACATGCTGTACCACAGTGACTTCCAAAACACCACAGGTACAACAGTCATCTACTGTACAGCACTTCATTCCCATGCACAAACATTTAAGCTCTGTCACAATTCAGAAACTCACACCCAAGCCCAATTAACTACAAATTAAGTTTTGATTTCCTCACTCCTTTGAAGTTTTATCTAATAAATACTTTCCAACGTATAAAGTGTGTGGGTAGGACTGTATACAGAGAATGCAACCTCTTTTCTTTTAAACAATAGTGAAAAATGGTAATGGAAGTGCTTTTCTTTCACAAAACTTTCAAGTTCTGCTTTGGTCAGTTCAAGTACTAATACACACCGTAGGGTATCAGAGTTGATTTTTTTTTTTCCTATGTAATAAATATTGAGCTTAATTACCTGGCTCCAAGTTCCAGATCCCACACTGGATGGTCAATACAGAATCACAGCTAAGTTGAAAAGGGAACAGCTTCAGTGAGAGAGTGCAAAAGATACTACTTCTTTTTCAGACTGCTGCAACAACATGTTATCTGCAGAGTGTTGCAGGAACACCAGAGCCTGTACAGTCTCTAAAGCTCACCCAGAGCTAGATACTTAAAGGACAGCATAGAGAGTATCTTCAGGAACAAGTTATTTAAGTCAATGAGATATCATATCATGGGATGATTGTACTGCTTACAATGATGCAAAAAGTGAGCAATCATCAACCCCACATCTGTCCATCCCTGTCCTGCCATTCCCACAACATTTCTTTTCTGCAGTTCCCATAGCAACTTCTACCAGTCATACCTTCCCTAATTCTGACCTCACAGCAGTAAAACAAATTAAGCTTTCTCGGTTTATTCTCCCTGATTGTTTTCTAAGCTTTTGGTTACAGATTTTCGCATTCCTGTGCAGCTTTGTGCAGCACCCAGAGATTATCACTTCCAGTCTTTTTTAATTTTTTTTTTCTGAGTCTTTTGAATCTCTCTGCATGACAATTACTTGTTTCTTCCCCCAGAAAGGTCTAATTACTGAAATGCTCTATATTTAGAAGAAGTAATAGTTAGTCTTACACTCGTGAATTGCTAGTGCATTAAGTCAGGTACCTCAGAATGGGATGACAATGTTAGTATGCTAAAGTACAGCTAGCATGCTAAGCATGCAGCTGTTTAGAGCTAGTTAATAGGAACCACTGATGGTACAAGTATCTTCATTTCTGCCTCTTACACATCTGATCAGGAACTGCAGGGAGGTGCCTCTACTCACTGTGTATTTACAGCCTGAAACCATTTTCTGAAATTAGACTATGCTGTCTAAATAATCCTGGTGAAATGCAACCGATCGTGTTGGAAACATCTTTTGAGAAAGTGTTTCATCTGCAAAAAAGAGCTAATCCATTATGGATTAGATGAACAATAGCAGAGGTGGTTAAGTAACTTCACTGAATATTGTCAGCAAAAGCAGAAACACGTACTGCCATAGAAGTCTTGTAAAATGTTTTTGAAAGAGGTAGAAACTATGAATTATTCAATTATATATTGCTTTTAATAGCAAGTTAAGAACACTTTGTTGATTTTTTGCCTTTTTTGTATTCTCAAATTTTGATCAGATTGTTAACCAGTGTTGATTAGCCTTATTGCATTGATACCGATGAATCTTAAGAAATACCCAATGTATCATTACCACCTATATATATATTTTTAATGTTATATTGCTATATAAATGAGACTTTGTTACCTTTAAATGACTTCAACTGGATAATTAAGTGCCTTATTCCTACACCATACTTAATTTGTCTCTTTCTATTCTGTATTATTTCTTTTCCGTGACAAGCACACGGAATGAAGAAATCACCCAATGCTAAACAGAACCAGTTGCAGCGAAGTTTCTCATTTTCCCTTTCAAGATTTTCTGAAGAGCTGGGGTTCCTGGCACACAGTCCTACCTTCCCTGCAGAAAGAACTGGTGTGTGGTGGCTCTCTGAACCCCATCATAAATCCCATGCTCCCAAAAGAGACTGACAAAGTCTGTCCTGAGGAGGCTTTGAGACCCCAGTGGTGCCAGGGACGACTTGATAACAACAAGAACCTGTGTTCTTCTTCTCTGCAAGGGCCATCGTGCCATTTGAAGGAGGCCTATAAAGGTGAGGAAATGGTACAGAAAAAAAAAAAATACAAGTAGGATGTATTGCTGAGGCCAGGTCAGAAGGAAATTGTTTGGATGCCATATCTGGATGCACTTTAGGCAAGTAGGGAAATGTAGGGTTTATTGGCCAGGATTCAGAAATTCTGAAAATGCGGGATTATTAGAAGAAAAATTACACAAAATAGGAGATGAAACATAAAATAGCCCTACAGATCCACTTCTTGGAGCACATAACATGACACAGTAAGAGACTAGACAAGCACCAATCCACTAGACAAGCACCACTCAGTTTGAAGAGAGGCCTCTGATTCTGGTAGCAATTGACAGGAGCAAACTCAATGTTCTTTGAAAAATGCATATTACCATTTAATTGTGGTCAGACAGGGTTCTGCTGTTTTGTCATGGGAGTAATGATATCTCTGCAGACTGTGAACATGTTGTTGAACTGTTCTGTAGTGCTGAGACAGCTTTGCAATTTCAACATCTCTAACCAAGACCAAAATGGGGTTGCCAAGAGAACAGAAATCTCTGAACTACAGAAAACATGCCATGATAAGAATCAGGTGCTTTTTCAAATTCTATTGTAACAGTTTGCAAGATTACACTGAAAATTGAGCTGTTATTCATATATTATTATTCCGTTTCATTGTTATTCACTTGGTTCCTGCAGTGCCCAGCATTCAGGACCATCTATGCCTACAATGTACCCCATCTAAGAGAACAAATAACATTAGAAGAGTGGGAGTACAGGACACAGTCTATGTACAATACTTTTAAAAATACATACTTCTCATCTCCATATACTGCTTTCAAACTGCTGTTCTTCAATTGATACCTTTTCTCAGATATCAGTAACTAAATGACTCTTTAGGTGAGATGTGAAAAGAAAGGGTGGGGGGGGGGGGAGCAGGGATAATTACAATGGATCATATCAAAAGGGAGAGTCTGTAGGCACTGGGGGAAAACAGGCAAGAATGAAGGAGATGTCAGTGAACAGTGGAAAAATGAATAGGAAAGGCCCTAATTGTCATGAATGTAAAACAACAGTAACATTATGAAGCACAGATACAAGAGTGAACTTTTGTTTTGCACAGTGCTAAGGTACCTCACCTGAACTAAGCTGCAATACACAGCACAAGAAGTGAGAAAGAATGACTCCTAAAATCATGGGAAACACTTGGAAAAGTGCTGCTGAGTCCTGCTGCAACCCCAAGTCTAAACGTACATCCAACAATGTGCGCGTATGTGAGGATGGCTTGTGCATATTCAGGCATACATGCACACAAACACACACTACAGCGATGGATGAAAATGAAAGATACTGAAGTGCAGATAAGGAGAAATGAGTCACACTACTTGTGGTCAAATAATTCAGAAGTATTCTTTTTTTGTTACAGCAAATGACAAGTGCATCTATGTAGATAAGCACAGATATTCTATAATCTATGAAATGGGATTAAAAGC
Source organism: Oxyura jamaicensis (assembly GCF_011077185.1). Taxonomy (NCBI): domain Eukaryota; kingdom Metazoa; phylum Chordata; class Aves; order Anseriformes; family Anatidae; genus Oxyura; species Oxyura jamaicensis. The sequence continues at coordinate 95,400,447 of NC_048895.1, read as the reverse complement.
TTAGTTATTGCCAAAGGTTATTTAGCATTATTATATTTATTATGATACCTTCTCTATAAATTCTAGCATTGTTTAAAAATTCTAATTAGGAAACTTTAGATGCATATTCTCTGATGCTTGTCATCCATCACAGGTTTTAGTGCAGTGTATCTGATGAAGAACACTAGTGCAGAATAAAGAGCAATAGCAGGAGTGCCAGTCTGTGTATTTTTGATGATAAAAAGACTGAGCGCTCGCCAGCAGCAGCTTGCTGTCAGTAAAAATGAATCTGAAACAGATGCCAACTGCATCAACAGCTTGAGCCATATACATTTTTTATTAGACAAAGACATAAATCATGACAAAAATACATAGGTGCAAGGAACATCAAAGAATACCACTCTTACACCTCAAATAAAAACAGAAAGTTATCTAGTACTTTATTTGCAACTTAGACTACTCTGTTCACATCTGAGCCTGTAAAACCAGCATGTTTAGTGTTAAAAATATGAATTAAAACAGAACTTGGAAAAGAGTGTTGTATCTTTATACTTCATCTATATAAACTTGGATATTGTTTTACTAATGCCTAAACACAAGGACCAATTTTGTGCTATCGGAGCACAATTTCTCATTATTCTGCAACATATAAATGTTTTATTTTCTATTCAAAGTTTATATCAGAGTATTTTATATATAGCACCAGATACCAGATATATCTATAGCACCAGATAGGGCCAATAATCACTAAGCTCTTTCCCTCCTACCCATCTCTTAAGGAAATTATAAACCTCTTTGTCTAATGATGGACAGAGAAAAATCCTTACATAAACATAAAATTAACTTCTCAAAATTTTACTTTTCTTTTGTTTTAAACACTAAGCATTTTGTAACAAGAATTATTTCATATGTTAATATTTATCTATGTCAAAACTTAACTGAGTCTGATTTCCCATTTACTGAGATATTCCATTGAACTAGACTCTGAAATCTGTTTAGAGATCTCTTTGAAAATGTGTGATTTTATTTCAGAAGTATGTTGCTGCTTATGGAATTAATTTAAGGTCAAATGGGTCTTCAATTGTTTATTTTGTTCGAGAGTTTCATATTCCCAAAGATTCCAAAGTATTCAGAAGGCAATGAGTAGCACAGAATGGAATAAAAATGTTGAATCTAAACCAAAAACATGGGAACAGTTCATTTATGTTTAAATGAAAAAGCTGTTGAAATTGCTTGTATGCACGTGTTTGCATTTTCAAGGAGGTGGTAAGGATTTTGTTTGGTTTTAGTATTCCCTCTACACCTAATCAGTTTTACCCCCTAATTGCTACCATTTGAGCATAGATGTGAATTTTATTCACAACTATCCTTTCTGTAGCTTCCAAAATGAGCTATAGTAATATTTGAACATTTTTTTTTCCTGAAATGCTAAGGAAATGTTAAATTAACTTCTAGCTGAATTACTTGTTATATGCAGTTTATCTTGTCATACTGCCTACTTTTTTCATTTCAAGTTGTCTACAAAATTATTTTTTTAAAAATTATTCTAAGTATCCATTCAGAATGACTGAATGAATACTAATTGCAGACATACTTAAATTTTTCTTAAATTATTTAAAGGATATATGCAGTCTATTTTCTAACTACAATGTAGTACTAGTAGTTAAATTTAAGTTACATAATTTCATCTCTTTCCCGTAAGTGGATGATCTACTCTTTAGAAACATGGACACAAAGCGTTAATCACATCCAAGCTTCCAACTCATCGATCTGTTTGCAAATTTGTTGTCAGCAAGACTTGACTATGATTAGTTCCTATCAGCCTGAATTTCCTCCACAACTTCACCTGCCCACCTAGATCACCTTATGAACAACCCTATCAAAGCACAACATGAATATTAAATCTTGTTTGTTTGTTTGTTTTCTCATGAGGCTTATTTTATATAGTAAAAGAGCATACTACGATTTATGAAGAATTGGACTATACCCATCATAACAACTTTAATGAAGTTAACTGCTTACACCAATCTAAAAAAGGCCATAACAAATAAGCTCAGCAGCACTCAACGCAACTCTCATTTTCCACTGAAGGTGGTAGCAAGCCAGTATTCGGCCCTTTGCTGCACCTGAGATTCATAAAGATTAGCCTGTAATGTGTTTCTAATTCTGTGTGAGAAGAGAGTTCAAAATGCTGCCATCTTCTCTTATCCTGAAATCAGAACACGTCATCAGGAAGATAACATCACACTATGGAAGATGAAAGTAAAAAGCAGTGTTATGCTTTATTATGGCCTGCACTGGATGACCATGATCAGTTCATTCCAACAAGGGAGAGAAAGATAAAAACTTTTCCTTTAAAACCACAATGCAAAGAAGTCTTTCAAAATTACTGACATGTCAGAACAGGATAAAATAGGTCAAGAGAAAGACAGAAAAAGATAGGATAAAAAGGTTAATGTTTATTTTTTTATTTTATTTTATTTTCTTAAACTGCAAAAGATTACTGTCCTTTTTGTCTTTTTATACATCGTGGAGTATTGTGCTTAACATTTTTAATTAGACTAGATGTTAGATTATTAGAAGAAAATATAAATAGAAGGACTAATGGGAATCTATTATCTCAAACAGCTATCATATTTACAGTTGCAGAGGTCTCAGCACCAGCCTTAAGAATCAGCAGAGACAAAAACTCAGTCCTTAGCTCTGTTTCTCTCTGATTGCTTTGAGAGCCTGCGACTTTGAAGAGACAACCATAACCCTGGTATTTAAAACTCTCTCCAGATTGCCCAGATCACACATTTATGCTAATGCATGGACCTCCTCATTTCAAAGTACGTGTTAGCAGGAGGTCCCACTGGAGCACTAGGCTTCCAAACTAGCTCAGGCCTCTGATGGGAACCAGGTGGGTGATGAAAACACTTCAACGGCAAAGATGCCCACAAAATGGTTTATTCTGTTGATTTCATAAGCAAGACTTCTGTACATAAGTGGAAAAACTGCACTTCATTAGAATTAGATAAAGGAATCAAAGCTAAAGTGAAGTAACTCTTTCCAAAAAGAAATGTAATTAGCATGAGTCAGAAGGGAGTCTGGATGCAAGGCTGACCTCATCTAGGTAACTCAATCAGTAAATACTGGGCTGAAATTGCCTCAGTAACAGCACTGGAAACACCAATTTCTGTATGGACCCAAGAGAATTTGTAACACCGAATAAAAAGTAATTAAGGATGAGGAATTTCAGAAGAGAAATGGAGGTACAGGAGATTCAAAAATGCAACTTCAGGAGAAGGAAGAATGGGGAATAAGATATAAAAGGAAAGAAGGGAAGTCTTGAGCTGCACACTCAAATGAGCATCTCTCCCTAGAAGAAAGGTTGAGTGTGCTGTAGAGTCTCCTTCCTTGGAGATCAAAAGCCACCTGGACTTTACCTGGACCAGGGTGCCTGGGCACCCTGCTCTGGGTAGGCCCTGCTTGAGCACGAAGATCAGAACAGATGGGCTCCAGAGGTCCCTTCCAACCTCAGCCATTCTGTGGTTCTATGAAATATGAACCACTACATGGATTTTAAATGACTAAAATGAGGTGATATCAATCACCTACGTTTGGGCTTGCCTAATATCTGAAGCTCACTAGAGAGTCACTCACATCAGATGGCAATTTATCCCATATATAAACAGGAAGACTTGTCCTCTAGAGTCCCTGGCTACATCAAGGAAGCCTACATAGATAATTGGAAATAGAAACCTAGACTGGATAATTCAAGTCACAGATAAATGCCATATTTAATATCATTCATAACTATCAATTATCCTTAACAATGCACTGCCATTAGCTGTAAAATGATGAGTTAACACAGCATGTTGCTGGCCACTGAAATGGGTTAGTGTTTGATAGCACGTATTTTGTTGAGATTGGTTTTGGTAGGATGTGTTTATAACCTACAGGAGACATTCAAGTCTGTCTGTCATTAGCTTTCCTCTGATGTCTCTATGTTTATTTGTTGATTTATTTTAGACACAATGTTCCCTAAAACACTACTAATTGCTATAGAGGATGAAAGCATCTCTATCCTTGTTATTTTTGTGGAAAGATGCATAGATGTTTTCTCTGGGCTAAAGATATGCCAGGCAAACCTGAAGCATTCTCCTTGAGATGGTTACCAGCCATGCAGCAAAAATAGAAGCAAAAATTTGTATGGTACTAATGTAAATCTACAAATGCCTAAGTAAGGTTTATTATGAAGACTTAAAATCTAATAGTTGTTCCATAGAGCTGTACATCATTCTATTTAAAGATCCTTTAGCAAGATCCTAAATGATAGACCAAAGTGAGCACTATTTTATATAAACAAACCTTGTTTTATCCCATCCTCATTCTTTGTAAACATACTTGTTGAAAGCATTTTAAGTTGCAAAAACAAATGCAAGGCAAAAAATGGCAAAATGGAGGATTATGGTTTATGGCTTACTTTTTTATTAGCTTTCCAAATTTGATCATTCTTAGCTGCTTTGCCTACCAAAATACAATATTGCTTACATAAATGCTTCTGATCTTATTTTTCCTCTCTTTGAATGTATTCATGGCTCTGAAAGGCAAACAGAATTCTACCAATTTGCAACTACTTTTGCCTGTGAGAAAATTCATATAAAAACATTCAGAGAAAGTTAAAATGGTAAACTGGTCTTAATGAAGAAGTAATGACATAAAGATCATTTAAAATGTAAAGATTTACTGAGTTAAGAATTTTCCTAAAAAAAAAAAAAAAAAAAAAAAAAAAAAGCATTGCATGTAAATTGTTAGGTCATCTGCTTTCATATTTCTGAAATGGTCTTTTTGGGGGAGAATGGGATTACACTGTACAGAAGAAAGGATGCAGAAAAAAATATGTTTGACAAGTCTATCTCTATTAAAATAAAAATGCAAGATGCCAACAGTTTATTTTGAATACTTCTCTAAGATGACACTGAGCAAATACATAAAATTCCAGGATCAATTTGGATCATGTTCATTTCAATGCACTGCGTTAGTCATAGCAGTAAATGTACCAGTTGAGTTCACATGACAAAGAAGGTTGTCATAATGTATAATGTAATAATGAAGATCATATTAGCAATTTTCATAAGATCACATTAGCTATCCAGAAGGAAGATGGTAATTCTACATAAACAAAAATGAGTATTAGTGAATGAATAATACTATGTCTGTATTGAATAGTTTATCCCATATTCCAGTATTTCAAGACTTTCTGTATCTGGTAAACAAAAAAGCATTTTTATTTTTTTTCAATTTTAAATAAGACATGTTTGTGCATACAAAGAAAAAGAACTAAATATTGACACAACTGTATTAGGCTAAAGATATGGCCACTGCATGGTTTCTGCTTGCTGAAGGCAGAACAAGGCCAAAAAAAGATAAATATGGGTCTGTTTTGCTGCTGCTCTTCCATTTGGCTCTTTTGTTTATGTATTGACTTGGAAGGCTAGACAAGAAGTGACAGGCAGCAGCACTGCTAACCTGGTTTCAGACACATGAACTCATAGTGTTAGCAGTGCAATGCCATAGGATGTTCAGCCTAGTTTCCCCACACTTTACATTCACAACTGTATTACCGAACCATAGCAAAGACTGCCAGAAGCTCATAGATCCAAAGAAAAGCAAGAATTTTGCCTGGTGTTTCAGTTTTGGCTGACAGAATCTCTAGTTTCTTTTATTTTAAAATCAAAACAATTTTAAAAGCCTCCAATATTTGTCTGCCATTAATTCCTGGTAGCAAGATATTTAATTTCGTGCCAGATATTTAAATTACATATGACTCTTATAAAGTGACTCTATCACATTTCTACAAGTACTGACTTCATTTTCAGTGGTAGATATTTCATAAATACATAGCTTTTATAATCTTTCTACCATTGGAAGAGTATGAGTGTGAAATTGTAATGCTCTAATGCTGCCATGCCATCAAAAATACCAAGGTCTGTGAAAAGTACTATACAGATTTGTATGCTAGGCAACCAACACCAATACCACAACAGCAAAAGACAACCAAAATGATGTATATACTGTCCCAATGACGATGTAAGACAGTACAGTTTCGTAAACATCCCCTTGTCTGTGAAACTTAAACAGCTGATCAATGTGACCAATGTATTTTAAAATTTGGCCCTGACACTAAATAGACTACAGAAAACCTGATAAAAAGAAAAGCTGACAGACCATGCATTTGTTTGCGATACCTAAAACTTATTAAGGTTTCAGTTTTCCTTTCCAAAGCATTTTTTTTTCCTTGTATTTGTGTCTGTGTATAGTAAAAACCATAAAGACTACTCCATCTCAATATGGTTTCAAAACTGTGCTGGGTACTCTCCCCAGAAGTTTATTTATTCTATGAAATAGAATTCTATGAAAGGTCTAGATCTTCAGTGTTGAAACTCTTTGGAGTACAGTAAAAAAAAAGTACAGGGAAAAAAAAAAAAAAAAAGACAATAATTTCTACTTTGTAGAAGCTGTCTCAGCTACAAAACAGAAATAGAGTCAAGCATACTCTGCCTCCAACCAGAGAAGACTGAATTATTTATGCACAGTGGAGATATCCAGGGCAATAGTGGGAGAGATTCTGAATGATCTTTTTCAGAGAGGACCTGGTTTAAGATCTTGGCTGTAACACAGTAGAGCCAAACCTTATATCTGAATTTTAAACTTCTCATGTGAGTGATCCAATGTTCAGTCTATCATCTTTGGTTCCAGAGACTTATTTTTCCTCCTCCTCCTCCTCCTCCTCCTCCTCCTCCTCCTCTTCTTCCTCCTCCAGTATCCTGAGCAATAAGAGTTAATTTGACAAAATTTCCAACAAAATCTGTATATTCCTAAGAAAAACCTCTGTTTTGACAAAGGCTGTATTCTTTGACTACAGATCTTAAATCCCCAAATTCCTGATCTCTCCTATCAATGTGAAGGATATTTTACAGATAGTTACAAGAGTAACTGTAACAATTTGTTTGAAAGCACATGACAGTGATTGTCACACATCCACTAAATCAAAATTGTTGCCACTTTCGATATGCATACACACATTGTCACAATCCAGATGAACTTAACCAAAAATACGCAATTCTTTGAATGTGGCTTTTTCAATACAGTCCTTCATATTTTGACTAAAAAGTGGTCCTTGTGCAAGCTGTTCCAACAAGCTACAGTAGCCTCTGTTCAAGTTCCTTCCAGAAATCAGATATACCACTCAACTTTGAGGGCTACTAGGTGAGACAAGCCATGAGGCAAGTTGAGAACGAGCTCAGCTGTCATGTCACAGAACTAATACATTTCTTTAGTGCTGTATTACTTCTGCATTGCGAATGAATAACTCAAGTCAAATATGCTCTTTTTTCAGTTTATATTTTCACTAAAAATCCAAACATTTTCAGATGGCACTACAAACAATTTGGTGTTGAAAGGTTTTCCCTTGAGGGAAATACAATGCTCCAAGAAGATAGTCACATGGCTTCTCTGAAAGACATTTTGTATTTGTCTGCAGAACACTTTGGATGACAGAATTAAGTAGACACTTCTATGGAGAAAGACAGAGAAAATAAACTCCTCTGCCACAATAACTCTAAAACAACAAACATTTTGAGCTGCTGTGATCCAGAACTTCTGTCACGACTAGATGCTAGGAAATGCTTAATTTTTCCATTCCTATTTAAGGCATATAAAAACTCCTAATTAAAAATAATTGTTCTTGAACACTTTCTGCCAGTTACAGAAGTTAGCAGGCCATTGATTTATTTGTTTGAAGTAATTAATACCTATTCCCTAGAGGTTGATACATCATTTGATTTGCAATCTATTTATTGAAAGCATCTCTCCTTCTGAGAAAGACTTAATAGAAAAGCCAGTACAGAGCAAAGATTCTGATGGAATATAATTTAGAAAGACTTTTTGGTTATGGAATCCTCTTTATCCTCTTCTCTAATTTTCCCCAGCACTAGATGTCCTGTGGCTTTCAGGTGAGATGACACACCTCTGCAATTTACGCTATTAAATTTTCAACTCCATTAGGGGTACCATAGCAATCTAGATGATCGTCAAGTATGTTGAATGGAAAATAAGTTTTTTTAAAAAAATTCCTTTTCAAATAAATGCTGTAGATTTTCATTAACTTCAATGTGATGAAGACTTCAAGCAATATGGTAATTAATCTTTAAACATCACATGTAGTCTGAGAATTTTAGAGTACAATTCAAGGTTAGGTAAGGTATTGGTAAATCTTCACCCCTTTCATAATTTCTTAAATTGTTGAGACCTCTACATTTCTCACTACAGTACCAAATTAAAGCAATTTGTTACGGAATGCTTGATGTAATTTGAATAGCGGGAGCATCAAATCCTGTTTAAATATTACTGTATCTTCTGTAGCAATTATCATTCTGCCATTATACAAATATTGAGTAAATAAAATATATGACAGCAGGTCTTTTTGTTTGGAGTTAGAACCAGGGAAAAGATCTAACAGGAACATCTTGACTATACAAGCCTTCCCTTCCCATGTGTTCACCCCCCTCCAGACAAATAAACAAACAATTACAAAAATCTACAGGGAATAAAAAATCTTTGTGTTTTCAAGAGAAAATGTCAAAATAGCAGACAAGACAGCTTGCAGTTTACTAACAGAAACCAGTGCTGTAGGATACAGCAGTGCTGCGTGTATGGCTGCACGAACAGGGCAAAGCGTTAGCAGAGAGTTCTTTGCTGCAATTTATTATTCCCCAGAATCTGTAAGTGATGTGAACGACTGTGAAATTACAAGTAAGCCAAAAAAAAACATGTGAAAGAAAAAAAAAAAGTCACAGGGAAAGAGTTTATTTTTTTTCTTTCCTGTTGCAGTCTGTCACATTCTTGTTAACATACAATTTATGGAAACATATGTTAAGCACCTAACTGTGTAGCTTTCTACAGCATTTCAGTAAAGCGCTGTTTGACGAGAAGCCACTTACTTACACTTTTAGAATATATTGGCATTAAACAAAACAAAGCATTTCTTATAATCTAAATACTCTTAAAAGGTGAGGCAACAGCGACAAAATACATTTTGCCAGTATATGAAGGCTAACCCAAATATTTTCTCCATTATTATTTCATATGGACAGCTGGTATTCTGAAATGCATAGACAGTAACATGTAATAAACATTCAGAACATGTTTCTATGATAAAAACTGTTTTAAACTGTATCATGTTTCCATGTCTAAAAATAAACCCTGTTAATACAGACTATGGATTTTTCAGACTTCTGGTTTTCTTACTCTTTCCTATAGCTGAGAAACATCAATATAGAATCATAGAAAAATTAAGGTTGGAAAAGACCTTCAAGATCATCTGGCCCAACCATTCCCCTACCACCAATGTCACCCACTAAAGCATGTCCCTAAGTAACATGTCCAACCTTTCCTTGAACACCCCCAGGGATGGTGACTCCACCACTTCCCTGGGAAACCTGTCCCAGTGCCTGACCACTCTTTCTAAGAAGGAATGTGTCCTAATTGTTTTAACTGTTGAAGAGTAGTGCTCTTTGTCCAATTCTTTGTTTTCATTGTTGAAGAGTAGGGGCATGACGTTTCCATTTTTCCACTCACCACAGACATTGCCCAACTGCCAGGACTTTTCAGTTATGATGGAGAGAGGCTTGGCAACTCCATCAGCCAGTTCCCTCAGGACCCTGGGATTCATGTCATCAGGTCCCACAGACTTGTACCTGTTTAGATTCAAAAAAAGTGGGTGGGACTCTGATTCCCCAGCCTCCATCTATGGGTTCAGGGAAATGAAAGACTTGGGAAGCTCATCTGCCTGTGCAGATGGAGGCAAAGAAGTTGCTGAGTGCCTCAGCCTTCTCCATGTCTGTCGTTACCAATTACTCAGATATAGAAACTCACTCCTAATATAAGAAATTAGCCACCTATAATTGCTTACACATGACTATTTTCACCCCTTGGTCTATTTTAACAAATGTTAAAGGCTCATGGTGGCCCCTGGGGACTCCTCCTGTCACCCCAACGCAGCCGCCCGAAGGAAGCTGGGTCCTCTCTTGTGCTCTTCCTCAAGGCTCTGTGCAGAAGGGCTGCCACCTCTCGCACACGGGCTGGTGGATGGGAAAGAAGCACTCCCACAACCCCCGAGAATCGGCAAGAGTTCTTTGTTGCCGGGTGTTTGGTGGCTCCAAGCTAAAATGCTTGGGATGGAGCCTGAGCAACAACGAGCAGGGAACTCGCCGGGCCCTGCTGCAAAGCTGTTGGTGTTCTCTGCTGGCACAGAGCAAAGACCTGCCAGGGTAGTCCCAGCTCTGGTGTGGCAGAGGTGGATCCACTTCCATGGGTTCCTCCGCCTCCTCTTGTGGACCCACCTCCATGGGCTCCACAGTGTTAGGCAGGAGGACAAGCCAGTCCTTGCCTGGGACTGCCCACACAGGATGCCTTCCATCAGGAATATTTTCAGGCCAGGGTGCTGAACCGGGGGGTCATCCAGTTCCATGTTTAGGCCCCATGCCACTGTCCAGTTCATTTCCAGGCATAGAGTCAACACTGCCATCTGTTTTACAGCCATGGCTGGGTCCCATGCTGTATTCTGGCCGACAGGCATGCCTCTGCTCCCCATGGCTGTCTGCCTCACGCTCCCGCCTTCGCTCCACACCACCCCTGAACAACTGGTTAGGCCCAGGCCCCCTGTCGCTGTCTGCTTGAGGGGCCGGCCTGTTCCCCACATCGCTGCGGTGCCAATGATATCGTTGGTATGTATCTGTGGGCTGGGCACCAGACATCCCCCAGGCACTGGTGTCTTTTGTGCCAGAGGTGCTTTCCCTCTGCCCATGACACATCTTCCTCTCGTTAGCTGCCATCCCTCTCGGTGCTTCCTCAGACTGCTTCGCTGTCCTCACACCGAGGAGGGCTGCCACTCACCTTGCTCCTTCTCTAGCAAGCCTCTGTGATGCCCAACATGAGTGGCCCAAAGGCAGCTGTGCTGGGAGCAGCCTGGAAGATGCCCTCACATGGAGGAAGGAGGAAGGCTGGGGGGGCTGAGGGCCCCTTTTCTGGGGCTGGCTCCCCTGGGCCATTTGGCTTGCCAGAGAGAAAGGCTGCCCCATGCAATCCTGCCTCAACCCATTTTTCTTCAGCTCTCCAAGGGTGAGAATCTCTTGTTAACAAAATAAATTACATGTACTGGATTATTTTGTGCATTGTTTACATGCGTACATAATACTTAGTGAGTTCACCATTACTATAAAACTATAATCAAACTGCAAAATAATATGGTTAATATTGTCCGAGTAAATGATTTAGAAGGAGGCGTGCTGAATATGGGATAGATAAGCTTCTACTGAAACAAGTTAATGATCAGAGTTGCTACTGACTAGAAACCTGATTTAGCCTTTTCATAATACCAAACACAACAGTGTGGATAGCTGATCCCCAGATCAGCTCTGACAAGAAGGACCTGGGGGTGCTTGTTGACAAGCAGCTCAACATGAGCCAGCTATGTGTGCTTGCAGCCACAAAAGCCAACCTGGCTTTTCCTGGGCTGCATCAAAAGCATCATGGCCAGCAAGGCAAGGGAGGTGATTCTCCTCTGCTTTTGTGAGACCCCATCTGGAGTGCTGCATTCAGCTCTGGGGGCCCCAGCACAAGAAGGTCATGGACCTATTAGACCAAGTCCAGAGGAGGACCACAAGGTTGACCAGAGGGCTGGAGCACCTCCTGTGAAGACAGGCTGAGGGAGTTGGGGTTGTTCCGCCTCCAGAAGAGAAGGCTCCAGGGAGACCTTATAGCAGCCTTCCAGTACCTAAAGGGGGCCTACAGGAAAGCTGGGGAGGGACTCTTTGTCAAGGGGTGTAATGAAGAGTGAGTAAAGCCATTAAAAGGGGGAATGGATTTTAACTAAAAAACTAACAAACAAACAAACAAACAAAAAACGGTTTAGATTAGATATTTGGAAGAAGTTCTTTGCTCTGAGGCTGGTGAGGCACTGGAACAGGTTGCCCAAAGAAGCCGTGGATGCCCCATCCCTGGAGGTGTTTAAGGCCAGGCTGGATGGGGCTTTGAGCAACCTGGTCTGGTGGGAGGTGTCCATGCCCATGGCAGCAGGATTGATGATCTTTAAGGTCCCTTCCAACCCAAACCATTCTGTGATTCTATGGTTGCTGCCTCAAGCACAGAAGTCCATCCAGGACAGGAATACCTGTCACTGCTAGCTTTACCTGATCTTTATGCTTACACACTATGCAGCCACGTACTTTGAGGGTCCCTGTCCACTGCTGCAAGCGTCATCTCAATCCTAAAAGAGCAACTAGACATAATGGGTTGTAAACTAGTGGTATTGTTTTGTGAATTAGCTTTCCAGATGCATACAAATCAGTGATTGATTATATAGAGTGCCAATATAGATGTTGAGGGTTAAACAGTCTCCAGTCTGCTGTACTGGACTGCTTTTCATCATTTATTGGAGATTTAGGAATATATTGTACTTCCACATACCAGCCAGAAAGTCCTCTGAAGAAAGCGAAAAAATCAGTTTTTATAAATGAATTTAAAACTCAAAATATATAAGTACCAATTTCATTCATATAAACTGCACTGTACAATACTTTCCTATTTATTTTAATCTCCATCATGTATTCATAGAATATCCCAATTTGGAAGGGACCAACAGGGACCATCCAAAATATGGGTATTTTCAATTCCCATATTAAAAATTCCAAAAACTTTAAAGTTCAGTACTTTACAATTTTGTCTTGAATGAAAGCAAAACCAATGCCTATAGAAAATATAATTTTCTTTACTGTACCACTAGAAAGTAGAGGAAGTCTACATTTCCACTGAGTGGTGTTTTACAAAATAAAATAGTTCACACTGTAGGACAAAATATCAAGTTTACTAAATGAACACAAGTCACCAACGATAAGTAGGAATTTTAATGAAGATCATGTGGCTGTACAAAAGATGTGACTTTCAAGAGCAAGATCTCTGTTTTTAAAAACTTTATTGTTGTCTTTGCTTAGTACTAGGAGCTTTTGTAATGTGTTTTGTTTCTTTTTCTTTTCTTTTTTTTTCCTCAGATATACAGCATATTAGATATAGAGAGATAAAATAGAATTTGACCTGAACTGCCACAATCAGTTAAAACAATTGTGGTTAAGTTACATAAATTGCAACAGATTAGTAGCATAGAATTATTGTTAACCTTTGAAATTATTAGCATGCTCTGGACTCATTTATGATTACTCTGTTTCTGTATTCTTCATGTACCACATAATGGAAACCACAAATCCTAGAGCACTTCATACGTGATTTTCAAGCCTGTTGCTGTTGTATTTGTGAACAGCCACATTAAGTTTAGTCCTGTCATTGTCGTCAGTTCAAATAAACCAGACTAATAAATAAATAAATAGTGCAAAATGAAAACATTTTGGGTTAAATTAGATGTAAACCAGGATAAATCTAAAACAAAAATTCAAACTACATTAGTGTCCTTTTGTAAATTTTGAATGTTATTGAACAACCCATTGCACAGGAGTGTAGGAAGAGCTAACCTATATTATAATAAATTTCCCTTACAATAAAGTTTTCATTTTAACTATCTTGGTTACAAAGAAGTAGTGATTTTATCAAGGGAAAAGGAAAGATAAACTGACTGGACAGTCGTACAGCTTTAATGACAATTCATTGTGTTTCCATTCTTTTCTGTATTTTCTGGTTTTATAAATCCACCTTTATTTTGATACTGAAGACCACCTGTAAAGTCTTATCTTCCTTTCCTTGGAAGCTATGCCAGAAGATGAGAGTCTTTTTAAGAGCCAATGCTGCTTCATTCAGTCCTTAAATAATGTAACTCTACACCACAGAGGAACAGCAGCATTATTTGGACATAGCGAACAGTCTGCAATCTGGAGAAGAAATGGATAATTTATGTAACTTGTTTGTTTTGAAAATATATACCAGGACTGTGACAAACAGTATATATATCTCTGCATGTGAAAATAAGCCAAGAACTGCCAAATGTCCAGAACTTACTGACCTGAAGTTTCCTGTCTTTGCAGTATTTTACAGAAGGTGAAATGAAACCTGTATTTGTCTATGTTTCTTGCACATCTGTGTTTAGAAAGCTTACTACTATCACAAAAGATGATCTCCTTTCTACAACTGTATTACAATAGGAAGGGGGTCCAAAACGAACTGTGTCTAAACAATGAGACTAAGAAACATGCTTTGACTAAAAGCATTACACTTTCTGAAATGACTTCTTTTATAGGAAATTTCATTCTGGGCATACATAACCTGCAATGACCATGTTACACTTTCAGATTTTGTTTTTTTAAATGCCAATCCTAATAAAAAAAATGTATGTTTCTTTTTAGATTGAATTCCCCTGCCCCATGTTTGTAGATATAAATTATAAAAGATTTAAAACAAAATCATGATTAAGCACCTTCAGTGGGATTTAGATGCTTCAAACTTCAGAACAGAAGTGTTTCTAGCATAATGAAAGAAACACTTCTGGTATTTAAGATTTGCTGTGATAATCTCTCCGCTTCATTACGGAAAAGACAAGAAAGAATTAACAGAGGTTGTACAGAATCAAGAGTCCTGAATGCATCTAAATCTGTAGTTAGTAGATTATGTAGAACAGATTTTCTTTCATCAAAGAGCTACAAGACACTACCCTGAACGTGGGTACAGCATCAAAAAATGACAACAAAAATTTTGAAAATTTTGCAATTTTCATTATGTGTAAGAAATAAAAGTCTAAATCGTTATTTTTTTAGTATTTTTCCTCTTAACTGTGCATGAGCACAGAACTAACATTTTAAAAGCATACAAACACATACACAAACTGTGGGGAGAAAAAAAATGTTACCAATTACATAAATTCAGACTTTTTTTTTTTTTTTTTAAGTAGGACAAATTAGGTGCTGCAAGCACTTTTTTTTAGTTTATTTTAATGTTACGTTATTCAGGTAAGACGGCAACAGTGTTAGTTGCAGAATAATGGTCTAACAACACTTCCACTATAGTGTGTTTCTCCTAGGACATGGCCCAGATCTGGCGGGTAAGACCTCAACTTCACAGTCTTTATCATACCACAGGGGAGACGCATGTGCCTGATTTGCTCCACATCTTACTGAAAACACTTGGCAGGAAACCAGATTTCTGTGCTTTTATCAAGTCAAGAAATTCACAACTCTAGGTTCCAACACGCATGGCAACTGCTTCGATACAAGAATGTTATTTCATGTGCCTTTTAAACCTCCCTGTGATATTGCTTTTCCATTTCCCCAATTTAAAATTAAAGCATAAAACAAAGTGGAGTTAGACACAAAAATTCTGCTTTGTGCATTTTTTTCCATCATGATAACTAGCGTTTTTATGGCAGCTACTTTCTGTGGGATCCTAAAGTGCTGTCTAAACCCAAACCAATGCATAAATCTACACAAGTATGTCACTTTGCTCACATCAAATATAGAGCTATATAGAAAGAGAAATACATCAATTATTTAAAAATTTATATTGATACCTTGCTTATTTTAAGACAAGGTGCAAATAACGTGGCCAAATATCAAATGAAAAAAAAAAAGGCAGGGTTCCCACAGTGTAAACTGCCAGAACTGTAATCGGGAGGGAAGCAGAGGTTCATTATTCTTCAGTAAATAATTAGGTCTCATTCAGATGGAATATCTCAGGTGCAACCTGCCACTGAATGTGTTCAGATTAGTAAGGGACCCATTTCTTTCTAGCATTCCTACTGCATTTTCTGCAGTAAGTGATGCCCTGTCAAAGGATTTGCCAACTTCCACTCTGAAATCTGAAGAGAGCAAAATGATGGGTAGAAAGGACAACAACATAAATATTCTGCTTCCACTAAAGACATCCATTTCTGCTTGGAGGATTTGGCTTAAATAACTCCTTTGAGAAAACCCGCTGAAAAATGAAAGGATTTAACTTCAGGCATCTTGCAGTAAGTCTCTGTGCTGAAATGATGGTTCTCTCCTTTCCAGCACTGTTTCAAACTTTCTCCTCTCTTTTTCAGCCCTGGTCAGAGAAGTATTTTCTCTGAGTATGTTTCTGTGAAATGCTGTCAGCACCTCCCTGAGAGTGTAGCAGAGAATAAAGAAAGAAGCAGGGCAGATGGTAAAAGGCAGAGCCTTAATAAGGATTCTCAATTTGCACAGTGCAGGAACTGGAGAGAGCAATCTCATGATTGCCAGGTGGCATATCAAAACCTCTCTGTAGGATTAAAGTTGATCACCCTGAAAGAGAGCAGTACAGCTCATAAGTACCACAGGCCGCCACTGGTTTTTGCCCTCTGACTTGTCTGCCATCAGACATTTCCTGACTGCAGTTCTGTTCTCTGCTCTGCCCTGCTGCACAGCTCAGCATCTCAGCTCCAGCCCTGCCCCGGCCACCTCCTTTCGCCACTGTCCCTTGCACTACTCTCAGTGGCAATCTGACAACAATTTATCTCCAGGATATTATTAGTCCTTCTCCACTTTGTGGGAAGAGTGCTCTCCCATTTGAAAAATCATTCTATACAGTGGTTGGTGGAACAGTTTGCCTTGTGTTAAATATGATCTGGCCTGCCAGAAGCCTTGTTTCCGTACTGTTTGTTATTCATCATCTTCTGGCACCTTCGGAAACAAGTAACAAAAAGCAAGGCAGATTGCAAAAGTAGATTTTACAGTATACTTAAAACATGAAAAGCAAAATACTTTACATATGACAGCAAAAAGTGAAGACAGATGCTAAAGTTCCGTCACTAACATTAAGTAAGCTCTGTGCACCTTTGGTTTATCCTTTGGAGAACACAATCCTACCAGTATGGAAAGAACACTGGAATGTAATATATAATTATATTCCAATGTTCTTTTCATATATATATATGTATACATACTTATATATAGAGAAGTACATATATATGTACTTATATATATACACCTATATATGTAGTATATATACTTACATATTTAAGTATATATATACATATATATTATATATGTATATATAATATATATACGTATATTATACATTATGTACATTATATGTATTACACATGTATTTATTATACATGTATATATGTCCATACATATATATATGTAGATATACTTCCCAGCCCAGCCACTGGCATACAACATACAGCAATTTCCCTGTTCTGTGTCTCTTTTTCTCTCTTTGTCAACCATTTAAAGATTTTGAACCAAGGGTTTTTTTATGTTTTGTTGTTGTTTTTCCCTGGAACATATAAAGCATCTAAGACAGTGAAGTTTAAAAATTAATGGGGACTTCTAAATGTTGATAAGTAATTGCACGCAGTACAGTTTCCTTGACTTCACAGAGCAAAAAGCTTTGTAGGGGGGGAAACCAACTGTAAATGTATTGTATCTTCACTATAATATGGCATTGACATTGTTTCACGTAACATTCATGAAGACTACAGGATCTACAAAATATAAAATGAATTAACTTTGGTTACTTGCTTCAAAAAAGGAAGACCAGGAATTTTCAGAAACGTAGAAAACTGAGTCATAATAAATTGTTCTTCACTGTGAGTACAGACAGAACAGAAAGAATTAGGCTTAAATTATATTAAGAAAAATTAAGATACTAGAAAACTCTTTCTTGGCAAAAGTACTGAAAAGCTTTAGAATAACCAATTGAGGGGACTATGGATTTAAAAATGATTAGGTGAACACAGACATTATTCTTACCACAGACATTCAGTGCTCTCTCTTGGATCATGGAAAGGCCTCTTGAACTCCCTTGAAGTCTTATTTTCCATGATTCTATAACATATTTGTTATCTTCTGTGGTTTGAATGTCTCAGAAATACCATGTTCATTAGTTTCCAATTATCTGATATATTTCAAATCCACAAATTCTGGAAACTCATATGTATTCTAGGACACAGAGCAGATGAGTTGATAACAGAATTAAATACAGATTTTAATTATTATCACCAAAAGAATAACAAACTGGCTGCCAAGGTAATAGGTAGAATAAAACCCCTGCAATTAAATAAAAGACTAATCTGATTTTCTCTTTTTGGGCCATACATGTAGAGCTATACAGATTTCCAAGGTATTCCTCTCCAAATGCTTCAACAGCATGCTCCAATGACATTTTTAAACAGTTATAAATACGTAGATTTAAGTAAATGGAGTTTTCAATTTTAAAAAGTTGTGTAGTACTTTTCCATGTCAATTTTGAAGTTGCAAAAAGCAGTAGTTTCTGGTTTGCAGAAACAGTTTTAAATAAAACAGTACTTCTAAACTTGCAGACTTCAAAATACTGGAATTATCCTATTTTTTTGTTTGTTTGTTTGTTTTAACACTTGAAATAAAATCAAGTCTGTTTATCTTTACCTGACACAGCTTTTTTTTTTTTTTTTTCCCCCTAAAAAGTCTATGTGAAACTGGTATAGATCAGAATCTTAATGATTTAACTTGACTCCTGTAAATACTACAATAGATCTCTTAATGGCAATCTAATTCATCCCAATCAGACATCTGATCTGTCCTTTCCTGTGTATGGCACCAGCTGTGTGAAGAACCAGGAGAAACTGTTAAGTGCTCTTGTGCATTTCAGAACCAACCTGCCCAGTCCTTGCTTGAGACTGGTGCACGCCAGAGAACAGCTGGCTTGCAAAAACACCAAAAATTCTCCTGTGGCTGGTTATTGTGAGCACTGACAACTAAGTCCTGTGTTACACTACCATAAATTATGAATTATGACTTTGCACCAAGGAAAGAGAGGATGTGCTTTGACAAAGGGAAAAATGATTTGGATTAAGTTGTAATTTCACGATATGTTCTGCGCAGGGACAAAGTTGCTGAGTCCTGGGGACGGCACAGAACCTTTACAGCTAGTGTGTTTTGAAGATTTTTTTTTTTTTTTTTTCCACTGGAATAGTTCTCCTGTGCATCAAAAGATAAAGAGCATGTATACATTAATTCTCAAATATTCATTAATTCAATTTTGAAAATGTGTGAAAAGGTAGAAAAATACTATTTTTTTTCTAGTTTAGTATACAGGAAACTAACTGAAGCTTGGAAATTAAATCTTCTTAAATTATACAATTAGGATTCAAGAGTTATTTTTGTCATCTGTCATCTGATTATTCCCTGTTTACTGATACATTTAATTTCATTCAAAGAAAAAAAAAAAAACATACTATTTATAACTCATATTTTTAACATTGTTATTATATGACTGCTAGTTTATTCAAATATTTTCTGAAAGATAGTTATCTATGAAACAAATGAAAATAAAACTTGCTGCAGTCACATCTGATGTAAAGCAGCTTGATCTGCTTCATAGGGATCCTCAGTTTTACAGTTATTGATGACTGTTACCATCTTTCAACACATCTGTTTTCCAAGACTTTGAAGTACAGAACACAGGGAGTGTAAAAATATGCAGTTGGAAAAAAAAAAAAAAAGAAAAAAAAAAGTTTAATGAAACTATGAAAATCATTCTGCCATATTGTACTGTAAAAATTACAGATTTTTTTTTTCAAGATCAGTAAGATCGTTGGCAATGTCAACATCACTGCATCATATGCTTATTCATTGCTGGTAAGTGGCAATGAAACCATTCCACACACCACTTGCTTGTGAGTGATCTCCTACCTACCCTGCTTACAGTGATGTATGTGCATGATTAGGTTAAACCTCCAGCAGAGAAGAGGTAAAAATGATAACAATGCTGAAGGATTGCAACAGTTTCGTTAGGTCTTTTCTGCATATCTTTGGGTAAATTAATTATCTGACCACAACATTTAGTTAGCGTAGTGAGAACATGTTTTAGGATCATTGCATCTCTTTCCTTTGTTTATGCTAGTGGATATTGCTTTACATTGCTCCCTCACTGGGATTCCTTTCTCTCCTGAAGACACGATTCTGATTTTCTATTATTTGCCCATGAGATCTAATTTTATTCAGTTTGAAAAGTTTCAGAGACCTTGGAAAGCATATCACACAGGATAACTTTTTAGACCCCCAAGTTAGGAGGTTAGTCTCCTTAAGACCCCTGGATCAGCATGAGAGAGCTAGTTTTCTTCAGAGAGTGATGATTTTGCCGATGATGTGCGGGCTGAAGAGGATCTGAATGTACCTGCTCCAAATCCCTCTCTAGAGGGCCCCTTCTGTCTCTCCAGTGCCTGTAGGGAATGGTATGGAACCATATGGGGGGTGTGCGCAGTTTTTCCAAAGCTGTCAGTGCTCAGAGACTGGCAGGATGGGAGACGGTGAGTGATTGCTCTTGCATCACTGGTTTTGTTTTATTTTTTCCTTTGCTTATAAATCTATCTCAACAGATAATCTTTTTACATTTGTCCTTCAGATTCCTTCCCTCATCCCACTGGGAAGCAGTGTGAGAAAGCGGCTGGGTATGGGCCTTGATGGTTGGCCAGGATCAACTCACCGCAAATACCTCGCTGACTGTGGTTGAAATCATTCAATAGATTCAAACCTATTGATGTGGAGACCAACAGAACAAGTCTTGCTCTTAAGAAAAAACTAGGATAAACATCTCCACCACTAATACAAATGTACTTATAGAAATTGCTTTCCTCTAAACACTAATGCAAAGAAGTAAAAAGAGGCAATAATAATAATAATAAATAACATATCTGTACCTCTGCACATTCCTCTCCTATTGTACCAAAGATTTTATCTGGCACTTGTAGCTGCTGAGAACAAAATTCTAATTTTATGTATTACAGATGCATTTTCACAGCATCGGAATCTGCAGTTGCAAGCCATCTTGAGCTAATATTATTTACTATTTTTGTAAGACGCTTTCTTTACTTCAGAAAAGAAAACAAAACTGATAATGCACTTTTTCTTTGTAATAAAGTTTTGAAATGACGTTACTGCAGTTTCAGAAGTTAGAACATTTGTCATAAAAGTAATCAAAATTCTAGCTGGATTCTGGAAGTCCACAGTTTCTCAAGAATGGTTTGACTATTTTATTACTGTTGTGGCACTTGTGTTATAAGTTGTCACAGCCTCACACTATGCTGACTGGTGTTATAACACATTTGGCAAATAACCTGCAGGTATGACAAATACATACGGTTTGTTTGCAAATAACCCTCTGTATCCTGACATACTCTTAATGCATTTAACAAATAACTGAGGTGATTCACAGACGATGAAAAAGCCCAGTTGTTCCAAGGTGTAAATGGTTAATATTATTCAAGCACATCACTAAGAGATAAAATGCCAACCTGGGAGTTTTCACCAGGTGTATGCCTTTATATCAATAACATGATCAACACTGGCAGTTGTGTTTAAATATCAGTCACAAATGACTGACAGTGGTAAAAAGTCCTCCATATAAACAGAGAATAAGTATGCACACAGTACGGACAATGGAAGTGCAAATTACATGTTATTACTTAACTACATGTACTCCAACGTCTGTAAAAACGCACATCACTCTGCTTTCTTTTTCCTTCTTGAGTTTGGTTATTGATGTAATAGGTCAGTTCTATACTGGGATCAGAAATTCAGTCAAAATCATCATCAAATCAATAATCATTAAGCAACGAATAACAATGCTGTCTTTGTGCATTTAATACTTTGGACTTTCAATTCTGAATCATGTAAAGTAATACTGTACTTTAATCTTTCATTCAAATATTATTTTTATACTAATAGCAATTGATGTAATCACTGAAAAACTACACTTCTTTCAGTTTTCGTTCTAATCAGAAACAAAATCTAGGTAACATTACTTGTTTGCTTGTTTTTAATTAAAAAATTCCAAGCAAATATTTAGTTCACAAAGACAGGACCACTTTCTTGCAGACCTGTAATACTCAACAGTCCATTAAGCTGAAATTTGAATTACAACGACAAAGTTTGTCATAAATCATTTTGCATAAATAACAGGGAACATTTCTGCGTGACATAGAGGCACCGTAAGTTTTCAGTACTCTGTTTAATTCTTGATGCACAAAGGAGTCTCTCTTACTTGCAAAGCAAAGCATTAATACAATTTAAGTCTTCAAATTCGTGATTTGTTAATGAAATGCTGTGCTATTTTAGTTAAAATAAGCATATCCTTTAACACGTATTGCATCATTCATCACTGTATTTTAATCTCTATACTAAACTGAGAATGTATGGCTTGTTTTGCAAAATGAAAAACCCAAAGAAATACTTGAAAAAAATGACCAATTCCCAATGTGCTAGCTTTATACAGTACTTCTGAATGCACAAGTCTCAAAAAGAGAACTTTAAACAAGATTTCTTTAATATTTTTATAAATAAATTTAATATAAATTTAATATTTAGAAATGAGAGAGGAGACTATTTGCTAAATGGCAAACTAATGAATTTTATTTACATCTTAACAGTCTAAATTTTAGGAATGTTTAAAACTGTTAACATTTATATAGCATGAGAACTACAACTTGCTTTACTTTCCTCAGCGGGCTAAGCCTCCTTGGTCTCTACTTACCCCTTAACCATTATAAATATGGTTTTAATAAGGTAGACTGGAACAGATAACAGATGAAGAATACCTGCACACAGTTACTGGAAACGTTCGTGTAAGTGTAGCAAAAAAACATGTAAAATTGACCATAGAGTGTATGCCTAATCATTAAATCCAGTTGCTCTCCTCTCAACAAACTACATCTATACACCAAATAATAATCTATTTCTCAATAGGGTGGGGAAACATTTTAAAGTGCCAGTGCCCTGTATTTTGAACTTTTCTTCTTTTCTTACTACTAATCTACTTTCTCAGACTATGTTTTTTTGTTGTTGTTGTTGTTTTGCTTTGTTTCCCATTATTTATCTTAATAGCCAGCTGTTGAGAAGCTGACACAACCTGGGTTGCCCTGAAAGACTTCAAGACTTCAAAGGCCTACTTGGGAATGCATCCAGACTCAATCTGTCTACTCCTATTGAAAAAGTACCTCAGTAGTAATTTTGCACGAATGTACTCACACTGTCTTTCTGTCCTTGATGGAAACCCACTTGTATGCACAGTGTAAGAGCTTACATCTTACAGCCTACATGACTGTTTTGTTAGAGATGAAATAGAAGCATATTAATTAAGCGTTATGACCATGCATTTAAGTGGAAAAAAACACACCTTAAAGCCTTGAAACTTGAAGACAATAAAACTTTAAAGATTTCCATATTGCCTATAACCACACTAAAAATGTACTACAAACCATCATGAATACATTAACTATCACCATAAAATACAGCACTTCCTTGACCATTTCTGCATGCATAGATTTGTTTTGCAGAATAAAATTGACAGCTGTTATGAAAATAACAAAATCAATATCTGTTAATATCTATGTTAATGCATTACGTATGTCAATCTAAAATAAGAAAATAAAAATAAATTAAAGTACATTTTAAATGTATTTAAAATACTAGAAGAAATATTTTTCAATAATATTGACAATTCATTGGAAGGCTAGAAATACAAATATTTTCAGAAAAACTGAAAATCTTCCATTTTCCTGCAGATGAATACTCTGAAAAAGTTAATATTTATGCTCCACAGAGCAGACCTATACTTGATGGATGTGTAACAAATACAAAATTATCCACGTATGTTGCACCAATATATAACAGTAATTGGCAGTGGGGCTAGCCTGTGGCCAGACCACAATGTCTTGAGTTATTCAATACCTTACAGGTAGAATCATAGAATGGTTTGGGTTGGAAGGGACCTTAAAGACCACCCAGTTCCAACCCCTTGCCATGGGCAAGGACACCTCCCACCAGACCAGGTTGCTCAAAGCCCCATCCAGCCTGGCCTTGAACATCTCCAGGGATGGGGCATGCACAGCTTCTCTGGGCAGCATGTGCCAGTGCCTCACCACCCTCATAATAAATAATTTCCAATATCTAATCTAAATCTCCCCTCTTTTAGCTTAAAACCATTACTCCTTTTCCTATCACTACAATCCCTGACAAAGAGTCCCTCCCCAGCTTTCCTGTAGGCCCCCTTTAGGTACTGGAAGGCCGCTATCAGGTCTCCCTGCAGCCTTCTTTGGTGGAAAAAGTCCCATTGTCTTTCCAGGGTAATATAATCCACAAGGCTACATTAGGTTAAGTGCCTGGTTTTAGGCACTTAACTAGAATGCCCAAGTGATTACAGGCTTTTTTTTTTTTTTTTTTTTTTTATATATATATATATATATATCGAGAGGAAAAAAGCACCTTCAGAAGAACAGGATTTAGGTGCTATCATTCAGTAATTCTCTCTATCAGCTATGAAAATGTACTGTAACTGTGTTCCTAACTTAGCCATTTCAGTTTTGTGCCTTTGGGATGAACACAGTCATATATCTGTGCTGAACACATAGATAAATGTCATTGCTCTTAACCTTTGCAGACCTGTAATGGCACATGCAGCTTCTTGATCTTCAAAAGAATGAAATGAAAGTAAATGAAAGTGGTCTACAAGTCAACATTCACAAAACGTCCTGAAAACAAAGGGAAAAAAGTTGTTGTATAAAAATGGTAACATGTTATAGCATATATATATAATAGCATATAAATGGTAAAATAGTAAAAGAATTGAATCCACTTTATACACACAGGCGCATACAAGGTTACTCAAAGTAAAGACATACAGGGCTCTATTAACGTAAATCGGCATGCTGTCTTTCTGATTCCATGAATGTCTCCTGTGAGCTCAACATCTCTGAATGCACCTCGGTGGTACAGCAGAGTTCTGCGTGCAGACAACTAACCTATCTGTTTTCAAAATAGCCTAACAGAAGCGGCATGTTCACTGTAACATCAGAGGCATCACAGCTATAGCATCCTGATAACTCAGAGACACTGCTTCCAAAATGTGAGTTAGCTCATTCATTCTTCTCTGCTGCCTGCTGTCTGGAGAATCTGCACAAGAAAACTCCTCCCTTTTTTATTTTCTTCCTTTTTTTTTTTTTTTCTTCAAAAAGAGCAAGCCCCCTCTCCCCTCACCCTCCCCCCCTCCCAAATCCTTTGTTCTTTTTCCAGAATACTCAATTATTTCTACTGCTTGTACCTTACAGGTTTTCTATGCATTGAAACCTGTTTTTGCATGGTGTCCTTACAACCCCTGCTATCCCTCCTATCCCTCTTACTTGTGCCAGCAACCTGAACTGCCTCATTTATTCAGACAGAAGTTCAGAATGGTCATGAGTAATGCTTTTCATCTCACACCAGCAGCATGCCTCATCCTTTGGTCTTAAATATTGAAACAGCCAGTTTCTGAACTCCCACAATTTTTGATAATGCATAAGCTACTTAGTGTTACCAATTCTATAGTAAACAAGTATCAAATAAGTTTCAATTATTACTGTCCTCATTTAACCCATAAATTCTCATAAAACCCTGATTTTCTTAACTTTAGTGGTATTTATTAAAAATCCAATGTTGTTTTTACAGTTGCAGATACAGTACTGAAAGGTAAAGATACAAAAGACGTATCTCACAAGTTGGCAAAAATCACATCTCCAAATTACTGCCAACAACATCATCGCAGTCTACAGACTGGAAAAACACAGTGGAATGAACAAGCAAAAAGAAATATAGAAGCAAAAGTGAAGTCCTGATTTACAACCTGTTAAGAAGTATTAATGGATGCTGGCACAACCCATGAACAGGACATTCTAGGCTTGTTGTGGAGACTTATTTCAGGGACACTGCCAACAAAAACAAGTAAAGCAGGCCTTAGCAATCTAGACTTATTCCAATAAAGAGCCATTATCAATCAGTGATATTATATTTCTGAGGGTTTTGTTCTTTATTCTTTAGTAACTTCGTTAAATAAAACCATATTTCGTTTTTCTGTTAAACCAAAACAGAAAAAAATGTATACTACCAAAAACCTTCTCCATGAAAGAAATAACAATAAAGAAAAGCTAATTTCCCAGGAAAGAGAGATGGTATACTTGAATGCTGGGTTTGGACAACAGTGCAGCTTTACCACAAGTGCACATACCACAATACACTGCTGTTACCAAGCTATAATACAAAAAATCAAACACATAAACTGCAGGTTAGAAGAAAACACTAGATTTCTTTGTCACATCACCACGTGATAGGAAAATGAATTCTAGACAGTGGCTTGTAAAACAAAGAACTGCTGCCAAGATACAATGTTTTAATTACCAACTACAACCAGAGAAATTATTTTTATTTTTCTGCAAGTGCAATATGCAGTTTGTGTTCATGCAACATATAATGAAATCCATTCATTTCTTTGTGGTTTCATTACTCTATTCAATTTTGACACTAGATAAAATAAAAAGGAGATAAGAAGCAGAACAGCCTAAATCTTCTAACCTGCATGATCTGTTTACTTTAAAGGCTGTGGAAGAACTATTTATTCCTTTATTTAAGTCAGCTTAATTTCCACATCAGCAGGACATGATCAATACTGAGTTAAAGAGGAAATCCCTCAGAAAGGGTTCACCTCTCTTGGGCGTCTGCTCTGCCATCTTGATTTATTGTAGCGATGGCCAGGCTTCACACCAAATGCTATGTAGTTACCAAATTAACTTGCTAAAAATATACCAGAGAAAGTGCTGAAGAGGTTATCTCTGCAACCCTTAGCACTACCTGCACTTGTAATTACTGCTATAGAGTTTTCTGAAGGAAGAAACTTTTCTCTGATTATATACTATATTGGAAAGAAAGTTCATAGAGTTCTATACGACTTCTGGCTGCTGAGAAATATGCTGCTATTCTCCCAGTCTTAATTCATGTTTTCATGCCTAATGTGCGCGTTATAGCTTATTGCTAACAGCCTGCAAAAATGGACAAAAATTGGGTTAATCGATATCTTTAAAATAATTTTTAGCTACATGCAAATTTGGAAAAGTGGTGTGTGAGTTATTTGAGATCAATTTGTAGGAAGATCAATAACATCTTGCATTGGACTCCCTTCCCAACCCACACCATAAGTAATTCAAAGTCGCAACCACTGCTAGTGAGGCTGAGTCAGCAACAGCAACAGCACTAAGGGTAATTCGAGGCAGAGTAAGCACTGCTCAAGTGGCTCTGAAGAACATCTGTTGCTGTTCTGCAGATGAAACCTTTAAACACCGATCACTGAAAATTACAAGACAGCCAACAGAGAACCAAAGTTCAGTAAATTCTAAACAAATAAAACCAATAACGCCACTTACCTGAAACTATGCAACACATTACAAATTATAGCAGA
The DNA here is from genome assembly GCF_011077185.1 of Oxyura jamaicensis. Classification (NCBI taxonomy): domain Eukaryota; kingdom Metazoa; phylum Chordata; class Aves; order Anseriformes; family Anatidae; genus Oxyura; species Oxyura jamaicensis. Next base: position 95,373,243 of record NC_048895.1, on the reverse strand, counting down.
TGTTACCCGAAGGAAGCTCAATTCAAACATTTCAAGAATAGTGGGTGTTTTGCTAAGTTATGCCATTATATGCTAGCAAAGTAACAAATAACTATGCCAGATGTTTCTTACGGCTTTAAATCTGGATAGAAATGGTTCCGATATGTCATGGAGGAAACTATATACACTGTTATACCTATCAGGAGAACAAGCTAATATTGTTATGTGTCATCTAAACTGACTTAATGAACTACATCTATTTCTTTGCAGTGCTTTAGAGTAGGGAGTAAAGAACGCAGGTCTGTATTACAGAGCTCTGTATCTTCTAGCTGATTACTTCAAAGATCTCACAAAACATCATGAGGAAAAACAGACTAAGTTAATGTTCTTGCATGCTCAAATGCATATGCAATAAATACAAAATTTCCAAAAGCAACCTTATGTCCAATAGGATACAGTCAATTGTTAAGTGAGTTCTGCAAATAAAAAGGGAAAGTCATGGTCAGAAGGGTAGCCTTTCTTGAACTGAGATTAATTCTAAAGAGATACCTAATCCTTACAGAAATTCCACTACCAAAAGAAATGCTTTTTGACATGTTCATTTCAAACAGTAAACATTTTATGCCTAAAATCTCTCAAATTTAGGACCTGCATTCTTTGATACTGTGTTGAGATCCCTATGAGAGACAGTATCTCCCAATACAGTCTGAGACCAACCCTTAGAAGACCAGCTTTCTGTCAATACCATTTTGAAAAGTGAAGAGTTACTTCACTGTTCAAAAGTAGATGTTTGTGAATGAACTGAAGAAGGAAAAAACATAAACTTGTGTTCTGGGAGAAGGCTCAAACTGTGAATGTGAATATGAAATTGCAAAATAAACACAGAATGACAGAATAACCTAGATCAGAACTCCCTAAAAAATTGGCTCTGTTTAGATCCTCCAAGGACAGACAACCATTCTGGGCAGCCTGTTCCAGTATTTGACCACCCTCACAGTATTTTTCCTTCTATCCCATTCCCATGCTCTAACTTGTGTTTCTTGTCCTTCATCCTGTTGCTGTGTACTTCCACATGGTCTTGTTTTAAAAATCTATTCTGTATCCTCCCATCTTACTTTTCACCTATGTATTCCATACCTTATAAATTTGTTAATAAAGAGACTATAGGAGATTGTGTCAAAGATCTTACTAGCGTTAAGATACAGAACATCCAGTGCTCTCTCCTTGTCCACAGTGCCAGCCACCCCACTGAAAGCAATGGGTTAAGTCAGGCACGATATACCCTTAGTAAATCCATGCTGACTGCTTCCAACCAGCTTCTTGTTTCTCATGCATAGGAGCATTTATTGCACAACCTTCCCAAGGACTGAGGTGAGGCTTAGAGTGCTGCAGTTTCCTGGATCCTCCTTGTCATCCCTACTGAAGACGAAATATTTTTTTTGCCTTTTTTCCAGTCATCAGGAACCTCTCCCAACTGCCAGGAGCTTTACGAAATGATAAAGGGCAGTCTCACAATAACTGAACAATTAGCCCACATTCTCCTTACCACCCTTTCACAGCTGGTTCTCTCACAAAAGCCTTTCTTGGTGTCCCTTGTATCCCTTACTAGTATCAACTCCTGTTGAGTTCTGGCTTTCTTCTTGACTGCATTCTGGCTTCTTCTTGACTTCTCTGGCTTTTCGTTCTTGACTTCATTCCCACATTAAAGAGCAACGTCTTTGCATTCTTCTCAAATAGCCTGTTCCAGCTTCCACCTCCTGCATACTTCCTCTTTGCATCAGATCAGTCAGGAGCTGTATATTTATGCATGCTGGCCTGCTACAACTGCTCATATTTCTGCACATTGAAACAGCCAGTTCTTGTGTTCTGAAAAGGTTGTTCTAGATGATCAACCACTAAGAATGCTTCTCTTTACATGTAAAGTAGTGTATAGACTGGCAACTGGATAGTGATGGCCAGTTGTTAGCCTTTCCTACAGCTTTGCCTATCTTCACTGGGTGTCAGTAAAATGCTAATATAAATAGGAGTCCCACATGTATCATTCATGCAATTACAGCAGAAAAATTGACAGTTTGATACAGATGTTATACAATTGATGTTGGAATGGCTTAACAAACACCACATCTTTGATCCCCAACATACATTATACTACAAAATGAACTTATGTGAGATGCAAAGCACTTGACATGCTCTGCTGCAGAAGAAATTCAGGAAAAATTTATATGCTTTACTGAGGCAATGTATCTCTGGAATCCCTAATGATAGTTAGGATTGAATATTAAAGCTAGAGAGGCTTTTAAGGTTTAAGTTACTCACAATAAGATATTAATGACTCATGTATTGGTATTGTACCTTTTCCCTCTACATGATTCTGCATGGGGAAAAAAAAAAAGTGTGATTGACATTTATAAGTTAACTTGATCACAAAATATGTGATTGTCACTATGCTATTATTCTGAGAGATTACTTCATTAAGTGGGGAAGAATAGGAGTTACATCACAAGTCACATCTGCTGCTGTATTCTTCTTCCTCTCTACTGTTTTTGCCAGAAAACAAAAACACACATAAATTAGTATCTAACTATAGATCACAATTTACTTTCTTCAAATTGGAAACTTTTCTGAGAGAAAAGAATCTGGCACAAATGATCATCAGAGTACTACTGTGAAGTCAATAGAGAAATCGATTGTTTCTCTTTGAATTTCTCCTTGAAAGACAATTCACACCCTGCTAATCTGGAAGCAAAATATTATATAAACTTACAATGACATTCTTACAGATTTACAGAGCTATGCATTTGCACAATCCAGAGCATTTCCATAAGCAACTTGCTCATAATTCTTTGCCTTTTCTTCTTTAGTTCAAACCAAATGACAAAAGCCAAGTCTGATCAGCATACTGCCAAATTCAAATACCCCCCCGTTGGGTATACAACATTACCATGTGCTTAGAGAAACAAGTTTTAGTATGAAAAGTGTCACAGTGGGGAGCAATGTTTTCTGCCAAGTGCCAGTTTCTCAATATCGGTGCAAGACAGAAGAGGGCATTGATTATATGAAATGACCTCTGTATTAGCCTTTATTTCTTTTGTCTTATGAAAACAAAAGAATGTGTTGCCTCTAGTGTTTCTTTATATGCGTGAAAAGTACTTGTATCACCGTTCAAATCTGGCTGCACAGCAACTCTCTGCAACTTACCAGGCTTGAAAAGATCAGAGGACAGACAGGCGTAACTGCTAGCACCACAACTTTTACAGCTATTGCAATACTTCACAGAAATGATCATAAAATGAACAAATTCAGTGTATAATCTGATCTCCCACATGGTATTAGTCCTATCTACTTTCCAGCAACCTCCTCAATCTCTTTAGGCAGAATTAGCTGATTTAAATTTCAGTGTTATGGAGATTAAAGGCAGCTTTAATTTCTCTTCAAAGTGAACTTCCAAATTCCAGTGACACAGCCCACATTTTTCTGTCAAAGCTTTAGAAATAAATAAGATTTAGTGTCTCTTTCAGCTCTTTTAGAGAATAAACATAATAATTCAGAATTTTGTCTGAGATCAAGTGCTAATCAAGGCAAGCTGAAACAGAAGATCAGTAAACAAATTTGTACCCTTTGAAAGAAAAACAAGAATCTCCTCAGGAAACAATGGTGAGTTTCCTTTTTTTTAAAAAAAAAAAAAAAAAAAAATCTAGAGTCACCAGCAGGCCACCTGTGTCAATGCTGACACAGACACAAAAGTATTTTTGTCATTCATGTTTGAATTCCATTTGAATGAAAGGAATCTTCAAAACTATGGAAACATAAATATAAATTTCAGATTTGTGATTCCCAAGGAGTGGAAGGTACAGCTGACTTTTAATGGTAACAGCTGAAGAAAAAAAAAAAAAAAAAAAGACTTTTTTTTTTTTTTTTTTTCCCCAGCTTATCGGAGCATTAATGGGGAAATACAACAAATCTTTTTTGATGATGACCATGATCCAAGAATTATGGCTGAATTATTTTCAGTGCTTCACAGGCTGTAGTGGTAGTGTGCAGGTACCTTTCTTTAGCATGTAAACTGTCCTGTGAAGAGAGAAAAATCATGAATGGGAGCCCTAGACACATAAACTTGCACTCAGTGAATATGCAGTTACTTTATAGAATCACAGACTGGCCAATGTTAGAAGGGACCTCTGAAGATCATTCAGTCCAACCCCCCTGCTGAGCAGGATCACCTGCTGTGCAGGATGGCGTCCTGGTGGGTTTTGAGTATCTCCATAGAAGGAGACTCCACAACCTCTCTGTGCAACCTGTTCCAGTGCTCCATCACCCTCACAGTAAAGAGGTGCCCTCTCATATTCAGCCGGAATGTCCTGTGCTTCAGTTTGTGCCCATTGCCTCTCATTCTGTTGCTGGGCACAACTGAAAAGAGACTAGCTCCATCCTCTCAACACCCTCCCCTAAGCTTTTTATACCTATATAATATATGTATTTCATATAGATATTGTTGTGATATAATTAAAACAAAGGGAAGCTAATTGAAAACATTGTGGATAAAAAAAAATACCAGTGGCAGTGATCCTAAAAGAATCTCTTTCAAGAGCAGTATTTGCACTAAGGTGGCAGTAGAAGTATTATACATGTGGCATCACAAGACTGTTATAATAAATATGACGTTTATTCCTCCTTGTTTCAAACTCACTGATTTGTGAGACAAATTCAGACAATTTCAACCCTTGCTCAGTATTTTAGTTAGGATATTAGTATAACAGAAAATATGTATCATGTTATCATTGATAATGCTGTAACTGCAAGGTTTGTCTGGCAGGAGGTTTAACGCTTAAAAGAAATTTCATGAACAAGCAAGTATCACAGAGTCACAGGATGGCTGAGGTGGACATCTGGTCCAACCCCTGCTCAAGCAGGGCCACCCAGAGCACGGTGCCCAGGAGGCTTTGAAGATCTCCAAGGAGGAGACTCCACAGCCCCTCTGGACACCCTATTGCAATGCTCCATCATCCACACAATAAAGTAGTCAAAAACTTACGTACCTCCAAATAAGAACTGCAGGTCACCAAGAAAAAAAAATGTAGTCATCTGGAAAAAAAAAATAAATAAAAACAAAGACAGGGGAAGGGATGCAAAGGGAAGGGAAGGGTAGGGAAGATAAACCCATGTAAATTTCTGCTAAATCACCTGAACAAAAACCAAGTGGGTTAAAGTATGTATACAACACAGCCTAATCCATAAAACAAAAAACTGCTGAACAGTGACCAGGACCATAACACATTCTGCATTAGTGAGGCCTTGTGGTTTATAATGTTGTTGTCAGAATTCCCTCAGTGTATAAAATGGGCACTTTGCTAATCCATGTATTTATAATTCACAAAACACACTTAAAGTCTATGTATTTGCCAACATAGATTTAAGAGCAATGTTGTAGTGAGGTCTCAAGTTGACTTAATTACATTTGCAAAGTACACCACACTTTAATACTTCAAGTGTTATAACCAGTAGATATAACTTATTAAAAGCCAGAGATGATAGGGTTCTACTGAGCAGCCAGTTCCAACATCAGGATTTAAAACTTACTCCTAGCCAGAAAGATAAATTAATAGGTTTTCAACAGATTTTTATTCGGAAGCTGAACGCTGAAATCCAGACTTAATATATACATTACCACTGTTCAATGAGGGATGAATCAAAATCATTTTACAGCCATGTCCGAAAAAATGGCTTGGTTTTATTACTGAAAGGCCACAGGTACCCCATGGCAACTGGAATCTTTGACTATAGGTTAAGACACATAAATATCCTAGAAACTGCATCAGGAACATTAACATTTTAAGTATGGGAAGAGGGGAAGAGGGTAGCATACTAAGTAGGAAGCTAAAACTAGCAGGCTGAAATCCTGGGACGAATTTTTTTTTGGAAAAAAAAAAAAAAAAAAAAAAAAAAAAAAAAAAAAAAAGGATTAGGTGGCTATGCCAACCAGTCCTTTCTCAGAGAACTGCTTTAAAAATTGAAAATACAGCCCATTTGCAAGCCCAGGAACCACGTGGCTAAAACAATCAGATAATGGGGGGAAAAAAACACATCTCCAGCCTTATTGCATGAAGCATTTGAACTTTCATGAGAGTACCCTGTTTGCATTTAAAAGCACCTTGTAAGTCTCCCTGTTCTGTATTACATGAGCATCTCGTCATTGTGAAGACCTTGAAACCAAACCTTAACATGTGTGTCTTAATCCCCTTTACCATACAGGCAGCAGTGTACACCCTTCTCTGTTGGTCAGTAAATATCCAAGTGTGAAAAACAGAACGCTGTCAGCAAGAAGAGCTAAGCCTTACATAAAGATGGTTTAAACAGCAGCTGAGATGCCTGTAACCCCAATTCCAGTCCCTGATAAAAAATTTAGTGAGGAAGAAGTTTTAGACCATCTTCTATTATCCAAGCAAAAGCTTCAATTAATGGACTTAAAGCAGACCTAAACAGCATCTCGTTACTCAGATTGTGTTGATTCCAGTAATCATATCCTGAGAAAATCAGTTAGATTATGCAAGAGAGGTGGAAGAAACATTAATTTATCTTAGAGCTCAGATGACAGGAACTTTTGTGCTATCACGACTCTGGTGGCTGCCAACGCTTGCAAAAATGCCTACAGAACTTGCAAGTCACAGGTCACATAATTTAGATACTTCCATTTGGGGACAGGAATAAATGCAACATTCAAAGGACTTAGATTGGATGTATGCTTCCTCTAGGAATCAGTAGCTAAGAGTATGTTTAGAGAGAGGCTAAACGGGTCTAAAAAGTAAAAATAAAACACTTTCTGCTACACTGTACAGCTACATAGCTTCTAAACTAGAGCTAGTTCACATCTGGTGAGCTTTGAGCACAAGCATAATGAGCTGGCTTCTGTTTGCAGTCATCCCCAGAAATGTATCTTTATTCTCTCTGTAGAACCCTTACCGACTACTTCACTTCAAATGGATCGTTCAGAGCGGTGTAACTTAATGAACTTTACCCTACTTTGCATTCTCCATATACTAGCTTAATATCTTTGTTCAGTGGAATGAAAACAGCATTTGAAATGCTTCCATTTTCTACCGGTTCAGTGCTGTTTCACTCTGCACCGGCTTTATGCCATCCAAAGAACCCCGTAGGTTAGGAACAATGGCACCAAGTATCTCTGATGGGTCACCATGGCAGGCTGATGACTTTACACAGCTTACAGGAGTGTTTGCATGATTTGTATTTAAATTAGTTTACTAGACAATAGGGAAAAATGAATGGTAAATTAGACTGTGTCAGAGAACAGAGATACAAACTGATGAAATATGAGAAGATAATATTTCTGATTATAACTTTCTCCAGAACATGTCAATGTCTACTTTCTGTCGTTGTCTATGATATAGTGTATAGCAGTAAGATCTCAGCAGACCACGATTCACACATTTTAGCACATCAGTATAAGAACTGCTATGTGCTTTCAGAAGAAGTTGATGTGAGTTATAGATTTCATTACTTTGTGGGTGGAATCACAGCCAAGACACAACTTCCCTGCATCAGATTCCATCGACTAGCATTATAATTTACACATCTTCAAATGCACTGGATATGCAAATCTGTAAGCAACGATAGCATTTTTCAGCTACTTCATTGCTCAAAAATGACTGTGCATACAGCATTTCAAACTTAACATTCGCATGCTTGCTGTTCATTTCTAACATTCAGGTTTAGTAAATGAACTCATTAAATCCCTGAAAACAAAAACGTTTCATTTGTAACACATGATAGGTTCATTCATGAATATAATAATAAGTACACTTTTATTAAAAACTTGTAATGCAAATTCATGTTTTTATTCACTACACATTATGGTTTAAAGGATAGTATCTACATCAGGTTTAAGTGGATTTTACTTGGTTTCTCATAGGTAAAGCAGAAACAATAGATAAATTGGCTTTTGTTCTAAATTACATCTACTTAGTTACTTGTGGATGCAAAGCTTTTTCTTACTATAAACACATTTAATTACTAAAGTACTAAAGCTATTTCTTCAAATATGCCATAGGGTAGTATTTTCGCTCCAAAGGTGACAGGCAGCAGTCTACTCGTTAAACTGTGGTTTCTGCAAGAGATATGTTATCATAAGTTATCATCATATGTTATCTGATTTTGCTCAATCAGATAATGTTAGGACAAGGGGGAATAGTTTTAAACTGAAAGAGGGGAGATTTATATCATAGGTTAGGAGGATTTTCTTCACTCAGAGGGTGGTGAGACACTGGAACAGGTTGCCCAGAGAGGCTGTGGATGCCCCATCCCTGGAGGTATTTGAGGCCAGGTTGGACAAAGGGGGTTGGAACTAGATCTTTAAGGTCCTTCCAACCCAAGTCATTCTGTGATTCTATGATAAGGTTCATTATCAGCACAAGTTCAGTATTAGCTTTTGACATTGAAATCACTTTTATCCACAGGAGATAGTGAGCAACACATATATGGAACTGAGTAGGATGTCTGAAATTTAAACTCAGGTCAAGAACAGTTTAATCACCCTTTGCTAAAGACAGGTATAGAGACTGAACCATATAAACTGGCAAGTAACTAGAAATAACATGATCTATAACATAAAAAAAAAAAAAAAAGCTGATGAATATCAGGAAAACAACACTGAAAAGGACTGTCTAGTTTCATGTCCTCAAAGGACTTGTTATATGCAACTTTTGCTAGACAACAGATAAATATGTATCAGTCAAAGCATAAGTAAATAACAATGATGAAGTATCCTATATATACAAGGTTATGGATTAGAATCACTAAATGAGGTAACAAGTTGCTCTCCAGTTTTAAACTGGCTGAGAAGTTTTAACTTCTAAAGGGTTCTGCCAGCAATATACATTTTTTTTCCCCCAGTTCTCTAATTCCATGACTTTGAAGTGAAATATTTATTTTGACTCAAGTACACATAACAAGTGTAGTGATGCACCATGTACGAAGAGCAAGACCTGTTCAGCGCACACATCCTGTGGCATCGACATGACCATGAAATGTGAATGTGATACAGACTTCACGGAGGAATAGATGACTGAAAGGGATCATTGGGCAATTTTCCACCAGCTACATTGGTTAAGGTAAACTGTCTAGAGTGATCCTACCACAGAGCCAAAGTTCAGAGTACTGACTGATATGATAATGTCTTAATTCCACAATTAGAAGCAACTATCTCTGAGGAAAAGTGCTTTCTAGCAATTAAGAAAATACCTATGACTGAATCTGAGACCAGCCCTCTAGGTACCTGTCTAATCATCATGGCTGTTTAGAAAGAACTCAGCAAAAGCCAAGAAGCGCTGAGCTTATTAGCAAAGTGTCAAAATGAGTATTGTTTTCTTTTTCTACAAATACAATCAGCACATCACTTTTATTTATTTTTATTTTTTTTTTTTATTTTATTCAAGAGAGTTGAATCTGGCCTTTCATTATAGAAGGATCACTTTTTAACAGGTAGATCACTTTTGCCCAGATGTAGACACACGTTTTGATGAGTTGGTACATTAGTCTCTGTTTTTATGATTGTTCTGCAGCATTTGGAGGTTTTACACAGCTCTTGGGTCTAAATACACATCCTCGAGAACTGAATGTCACCTGATCCCTGGTTTCCATGGACAAGTCTTCTGAAGATTAATCAGTCTGGAAGATTAGAGCACCAAAACACTGGGGAATGTGGTGCAGTACTTTAACTCCACAGTCTGAAAGATTATGCAAGTAAACTAAAGATACTGCATTTTTTCTTTAAATAATCTAAACATGTAACAGAAAGCCCTCTGAGCTGCCAGTGAAAAAAAGCAAGGATGTTGGTAGGGTTTGAGTGTGCAGCATACCAGTACAAAGATGCTGTTGTTGGCTGTCTGATGTCCCACCAGGTCACTCTGAACAAACTGGCTTTGTAACTTCTCCTGGAGTTTGGAACTGGTTGTTGGTAGTAACCATGCTAATAACAAAATAGCAATAAAGTACTGGAAAATGAGAACACCCTGCCTTTTTCTTCTCCCATACGTGGGCAAACAATCTAGCAAATGTAGATGAGATCAACCCTAGTGTGCTATAGTACCATGGTAAAAATAATTTATAGAAAAATTAAATAAGTTTGTTTGTTTTCTGCAGAGCACTTAATTGATTATATGTCTGCAGTTCACACAAAACAATTACGGGGAAATGCTTATCAGATTTAGGCAGCACTGAAAAGGTTTTACTTTTGCCCTTCGCACAATAGCATTTGATTTACTAATTTGCATGAATATAAATGGCATAATGATTAAAACCACTGTTTCTCTCCTTTGTGACACAGTTTTAATTATGGCTCATCTGGTTTTCAGTAACACTGCCAGGAAAAAGGGCATGTTCAGCAAGCTGTTTCTTTGCAACACTCATCTGTGGCGTATTAGGGAGCTTCATCAGCTTGATACGATGATGGATCGTCATTTTTCCCTTTTTCCACCCAAGCACCTTGACTATTATTCATTGTATTCCTTAGTAACTTCACTATAGTGTTTTATAGGGTTACTTAAGTCACTTCTCTGCAAGACCCTTTGCTACATTATTGTCTACCTGCCAGTCCAACAATCTTGCTTCTTCCACTTTAGGACTGAATGAATCAACCAGATTGTAACATTCAGTCTTACTCTGATACCAAGCAGTAAGTAGACAGCACACTTAAGCAACTCAGTCTCTCTTCATCTTGAAAAGCTGTAGCTGTTGCTAGGTTGTTGTTTTTTTCCTCATCTTTATAGTTCCTCATTCCATATGGATGCTTTATTAGTCTATAATTAACACTACCTCTATAGGACTGTATGAACTGCAGCTGAGACCTAATGTACTGTATACAAGCTGCTGTGTTTTTAAAGAAAACTAAGCTTTTAGTTTGTTATTTGCTATACTCTACTCTAGAATTTTATATATTCAGAATTTTCTTTCAAATGAATTTCAAAATGCCAATTTTTGCTCTTATATAGAATTTACATTTTTTTTAATCAAATGTATTAGGATTCCCCATAGAAATCTTTTTTCTTTACCAGCTTTATAGGCAGTCTGTGTTGTGACTCCATAAAAGTCAAAAAATAAAAAATAAAAATCCATTAAGTAGGACTCCTTTAAAACACTAAAAAATGGGTATGATACACGATGAGTTTTCTAGTTGCTAGTATTTAAAAACTTTCAGAAGCTATACTTATACCAAGAGTGCAAAGACATCAAAGCTAGCTCTAAATAAATCAGCTTAGATTTGAAAGCAGTATTACAGTTTAGATTGATGTTCTCCTTTGATCCCTTCCTCTCTTCAGTACTTTGCTGGTACTTTTGAGCTGAGTTTGTCAGGTCAGGCTCAGAGCAACACAAAAACCTTTGGGCCCAAGCAGAGTTTACTGGCTTAGCTCACCACTAGCTTAAAGATTTCTGCAATGCACGCTACAGCGTTACGGAGACATTCCTGCATTATCTTCTGTATCTTCCAGCCACTGGAGATTAATTGCAGTTGTGGTAGCTGAATGGAAGGAATTGCACAATATCAACTTGACTTCTTTTCTGATTCGCTACATAGTTTTGTGTTATTCAGAATAATAACGTTATGTTATGACAATTTATAGATGCATAGCCAACACTGAGGTATTTATGGAAATAATCATATTGTTCACAGAAATACAATATTTTTATGCATCGAGTTTCTATAAAACCTTATCAGTATGCTAACTTTGTCGACTTTGGTTCTTTCTGTACACAGGAAAGCAGACACCCCAACACAGCAAAAAGACAACGTAGCTCTCCAAATACTGTTCATAAATTCCAGAGAAAATAGCCAATCTATAAAATAAGTAACCTTCCCTGGAATTGTTTCATGACACCTATTTTTTTTTCCTCCCTCCTAGATCGTGAGGAGAGAGTAAGATCAGTGAATCCTGTTCCTGCGTAATTCAGAGGATTGCCTGGGGTGGCTGGTCAGCTGAACGTTAGCCTTGTAGAACCCAAATGATTCACTGTTTGTTACCACTGCCTTTTCCTCCTGTCACAGTCATAATTTTGCTAAAATTGTGCTTTCCGAACACTTGGTGAAGAATATCAGATTAATGATCCCGATAGCTCTAGAAGTCAATGCTATAATTCTCTTGCTCACTGGTTTGTTTGCCCATGTTTTGTTGTATACCAAGGCCAAATCTGCTTCCATCAGGTTAAATCTCTCTGGTATACACCTTTGTGCCAGTATCTGAATTACTGCTAGAAGAGCTGGAGAATTAGGTACAATCAGTTGCTGTTAGTATTAGTAGTAACAATAGTGTTTTCAAAAAGATAGAAATTAAGGTGTTTTTTTTTTCTTCTATTCCTTGTTCTATGTCTATAAAGTAAAATAAAAAAATACTTTGCTGTTCATTCAGCATTGTAGTTAAACAAGTACTTAAGTATAATTATATACTTAAGTATGAATACTTAAGCAAGTATTCATTTGTAGGAATGGGCAAGGAAATCCAACTTAGGGCCTACGCTTTAAAAGTAATTGCTAATCTTATTTAACATTAATACAGTCCAGAAAAAAAAAAAAAAAAAAAAAAAAAAAAAAAAACAGTTTTGCCCTATCTTGTAAAGTTTCATATCGTTGAAATGTATTTTTGTTCTGCACTGGAACAAGAACAAACAAACAAAAAATATTTAAATGTTTCATGTGGCAGGTGTTTTCCCAGAATAATCCAGTTTCAAGTCTAGGTACTGAATCAGGACATTGAATCCAGATACGAAGAACTATTCCAGTCTCAGGTTTTAACAGAAAATTAGTCACAAAAGAGAATGATCTTTCTCACAGCTCTTTGAAGAGGGCACCTACATAGAATACCTAATGTTTTGGAAAAACGTAAAATAAACCACGGCAATTTGGACCTCTGCCATTTCTAAGGAAAAGAAGAAATATGGCCTTGTGTTTCTCCACAGACAGGATCAGTAAAATTCAGCCCTCATGTACCCAAGCCTATTTTCTATTTTAAACTAGTAATCTCTGTGGCTACAACTTTAGGTAGTCAACTTAGAGTCTCCATGGCCTGTTTTCCAAAATTGAATTCAACTAGCATGTTCTGATTGTGTCCACCGCACATCTCCCTCAGAAGGAGACAGCATCTGACTGAGAGCAGCAAAGCAACAGCGCGTGGAATGAGCTAATTCCCAGATTCTGTATAAGAATCATTCAGGACCCAGCCAAAACACTTCCAGAACCGCACCAGTGGTTCAAAGCTCCAGACAGCAATTTGCCTACTTGTTTCTGAGCCCTGGTATTTTCATTTTACCAGAGTACTGCCAGCCCTTGTCTTATTTCCAAAATATTGCTAGGATTAAGCAGGCATTTTATCTTGTTTACTCATGAATTCCATAGCCAGACATCTGACAATTAGGAATCATTTCACCAAAAAAACTATTAATAGATCAACACGGTTTTAAAAGCTTTTCTCTGTCTTAGAAATCTTGAGTACTCTCACTATGTACATCGATAGCCCTGGGTGATGATAACTTGTCAAAGTGATACAGACTGAAATACATGTTGTGACAAACTACTTCAAGTTCTTGCCTTATATTCTTTTCCCTTATATTGTCTGCCCTACATTACAGTATGAGGAAGGATAAGGATCTATCTCCCTCCTATTTCAATCCTTTCTGAAATTAAAATATCCTAATTACTCAGTCTGTTCATATAGATCTTTCATGCTTCATTGTTTTTTATATTTTTTTATCTATTCCTAACATGTTTTTCAGAAGACCAGACTGAATCTGCAAAGAGTACTCCACTAAGAACTACCACCAGTTTCTTATACTTGTACTATAACATTCTTAAGTATTATTTTTCTATATCATTTTTCATACATCTTAATACAGCTTTTGTATGCCACTGAATTTTGAGTAGATGATTTGAAGAGGTAATGAATTGTGACACATTTTTTCTCCAAGAGTGTATAAATATCTGTACTGGGTCTGGCTGGGATGTTAACTTTCCCTGCAGCAGCCCATACAGTGCTGTGCTCTGCACTTGTAGCTAGAACAGCAGTGGTATCACACCAGTGTTGTGTCTGGCACAGCATCAGGACTCTCTCTGACCCTCCTAGGGGGTGGGCAAAAAAAGTGAGAAAGAAACATCAGCAGGGCAGCTGACCTAAACCAACCAAAGGGATATTCCATACCATATGATGTCACACTCAGCAATAAAAGGTGGAAAAAGGAAGAAGAGGGGAGGGGTGGGCTCTCATTGCGAAAACGTCTGTCCTCCTCCCGAACACTATCTACGTGCGTTGAGGCCCTGCTTCAAGGACGTGGTCAAGCATCGCTCATTTGTGGGAAGTAGAGAGTAATTCTTTCCTCTGCACTTCCACATAGCCTTTACTTGTTTTGTTTAGTTATTCCCTTTCCCCCTCCCTCTTCCCCTTTCCCTTTTTTCCCTTTAGTTGAATTCTTTGATTAGTAATAATATTTCCTTAATAATAATAATTTTTTCTCTTTAATTAAATTATCCTTATCTCAACCCGTGAGTTGTTCTTTCCTGTACTTCTTCCCCTCCTCATCTGAGGAGGGGGAGTGAGAGAGTGGTTGTGGTGTTTGGCTGCCTAGCACGGTAAAACCACCACAGTATCACAGAACCAACAGTATCAATCTATCAATAGTTTCAAATTCAATTTCAAAGCTGCACTCCCAGTAGTCTGCAGCAGCTTTCAACTGCCCTGCCATTGCTGGTTTTGCTTAGCTTTTAAGATTGGACTTCTTCAACCTCCAGTTAGCGTAAAGATGTGCCTTAACACAGGTCTTGAAATAAACCACTATGATTATACAGATGCCTTCTTATGACCATTTCTCACCATGTTAGCAAGAAAGGGGCTGACTGATGCTTTTCACTCCTCATTTTCAAACATGTAGTGATATCAGAGCAACGCTGCACAGACAAAGCTACGCTGTTCAGGAGGAGTTCATTTCCTGGAGAACACAGAGGGGCAGTTCAAATTGTGAACTAAAGAAAACAGTTTTAATTCAGATTCCTCCACCACCATTATCTAATACAACTGGTTTAATAACTTCATAAGAATTTATACAAAACCCCGTATTTTATGTGGTGCAGTTTTATGGTGCACATAGGGGCAGTAGCAAGTCCTTGTACTTCTGCAAAATAAGTAACAATGCACATGTCTTATATTAAAGGTGTTTATTCCTTAGGAAGAACAAAATGACTAAAATTGTATACAAATGAAATTTCTGAAAAAAATTGTTACCTCCTTAAAGAAGTGATAGGCAATTTAGCATCTAAGACAACAATTTTTTTGGGGGAAAAAAAAAAAACATTTTTCTTTGCTTTCTAACATTTAAATACTTGTATGAAAGAATAGGTAATACTCCCACAAACTGAAAAATTATTCTAAGTACTCTCTCGCTGGTCTTTATTCAAAGGGTACAGCTGAAACAGTGTTTCTCAAAGGAAAAATTAAAAAAAAAAAAAAAAAAAAAAAAGCTCCAGAACTCTAAAAGCAATTACTAGGTTACTGACATCCATACTGAGAACCAAAATTCTTATATGGAAATATCTCTATACTTTAATTTCCATGCACTTGCAACACATATACAAATTCTTGCCCATGTCTTTAGCACCGAGGGTTTTAATTAGAACACTTTTCCTTAAAGATTTCTTCAAAAAATTGCAATTTGAGTAAGTTTTTCAAAGCAGAATCAGCCATAACTGTGCAATTTCTGATGGATAACTCATGAGATCTGCTGTTAAAGACCACAAGATGACTAATCCAAAATTCCCTCATGCAACCTGTTCCAGAGCTACTTCATCACTTTTTTTTGTTGTTGTTGTTGTTGTTGTTTTTGAAGTCTAACCTAACACTTTCCTGCTGCAGTTTCAGTCCACTGCTAATCTCTTCTTCACTGTGGGAACAGTCTACTTAGGTTCTTTTGAACAACTGACTTTTATGTATTTGAAGACCATTTTTATGACCCTTTTTCTCCCCTCATTCTCCCCAATGCCTTTTCCTTTCTAGTCTTCTCTAAGCTGAAGTTCATTAACTTTATGCATTATGTATCAGAAAAGAAAAATATCTAGCTAAATGTAAAGCAGAGACATGTCCCTCTTGGTGGTTTATCAATGCACTTAAATTTTAACATACTGAGGTTGTAGCATAAATCTAAAATACATGCCCTTTGGCAAGTTACCAGCTTCCAGTGTTCCTTGACTATGACAAATTCATCAAAGCAAAAAAGTGCCCCAGGGAAACTTGCTAATAACATGGCACAATGTTATCTCCCCTGAGGAAAAGGAAAAAGGATGGGAGCCTTTTCCTCTAATTTAATTAAAAATGAAAACTTTCATTAAACTAGGATATATCACACAGTATTTTAAGAAAAGTAATCTCTGCTGTGTTCATGAATCACTATTGTGTATAAGAAAATTAAATAAGATAAAATTAAACGATAACAAATGGGTACTTCATGGAAGCACTCTGCAATAAGTTTAAGGTTTTTTTCTTAAGGTAGAAATAAGTTCATCAGACTGTTTCAAGACTGAGGTTTGCTGCCTTTATTTTTCTGCAGGAACAAAAGGCAAAGCAAACAAACCACTACGAGATGAAAATGAAGGGATAAAAGGATTCATGCTGTATACAACTTTTCAGCTACCACTGATATAAATGATTTAGGAGAGACAATTACTGGTGTCTTCCCTAGTTAAGTCACATTGGTTACCTATACGACAAAAGTTACATGCAAACACTTAACTAAAGCTAAAGCAATTCAAACAAAAAAACAAGCCCTATTTTATATACGTAGTAATCTACTGGACTCTGACCATTACATAGAGTTACTTTCTTTATCAAAAGAAGTATATGCATTAGGTTGGGGAAGTACATCAAGCGATACTCTAATTAGCCCTCCCTTTCCTCTAGCATAACTCTACCTGATAATGTGGTATCTCTATGCATCCCACTGACAAAACATTTAGTTGCTCTGTGTCCAAGAAAAACTAGAAGTTGCCAGTTCTGGATAATAAGCCAAAGTTCTGCCACAATACTTCACATCCCACTCAGCTATCTATCTACTGCCACTCCTGATAACAAAGCTTACAACATCTTGTGGACATGTCTTATGAAAATTTTATCTTCAAATTATTTTAATTCGAACACAAAATGTTTAATTACTAAAATCCACGATTGTGTCAATTTTAGAAACTATTTGTTATTTACAGTCCTAGACTTTAATCTTAAAAAAGAATGTCTACTCCAACACATTTAAATTGTTTGCATTTTTTATTGATCAACATATTATGCAGAGGACATGAACTATTACCCCTAGATTGTATGCTGAAGCACCAGAAAATGATGTGGCTTTACCAAAGTCAGTACTGTAGTGAGATCAACATGTAGCTACCCTTTCTTCTCCATTTTGTAAAGGACTGCACTTCATTTTCAGTTAAATCTAATCTTTCCTATTCGGGTAGATTATATTTCAAAATTTATTTAATATATTTCCACTTTTCTAAAACGTTGCTTGTAAGTCACTGCATGCTTATGGATAATATTATATCCTATGCTCAAAAATACAGTACTAAAAATGAAGAATGTCAGTAACAGATGAAATCATTCGGTTACTCATTTAAGTATTATCTATATTGCTCAGAAATTCATCAAGTTCATCTCCCTATGCTTATGAAGTTACTAACAAGCGTTATTTTCCTAATTGCATATAACCTTCCCAATATGCAGCACCTGAATAAACACTCATGAAAAAACAGCTCCTCCCTCTCTCTCCCGCCCCATAAGAAGACTGCTGCCTGCTGTTGCTCTCCAACACGATGTGAAAATAAGTGCAGCTCAGGAACATAAACTGCTTCTGTACAATGCCAATTCAGTGTAGGAGGTGCAGAATTACCCTGCAGCTAAAAAGAGGATCTGTAAATTTGCCAGTCTTCTTAAAATGTAACATAACAAAGTAGCAAAGAATTTGACAAGACAGTGCTGGAATTAGTTTAGCAGTGAATTAGTGTATAAAATGTTATATAGCGGGAACACGTAGATTTTTTTCCAATCTTTGTTCTTGTCCAAAGGAACTGCACCCCCTTCCTCCTCCCCATTTTCCTTCCCTTTCCCTTTCTGTCCCCTTCATCCTTATTAACCTTAGGACGACCTCACAATTGCTACGCTACTGTTAATATTAATTGCAAAACACAGTGCATAAGTGTGCAACAGGCAGGGAAACGTCAGACTAAACTTCCCAAAGCTAGTAGTGCTTCATATCGCTGCCTAAGATGTCTAAGATAAACGGGTTCCTTCTTCACATCAGCATCAGCTGTGCATTTCCGCAAGTGAAACTATCCCTCCAAAGACAATAATGAATGATTAATTTTCAGTGTATTTGCTGGCTGGGGCTACAATTTGAAATTGGTTAACACTGCTGATGCCACATGTAAAGAAACAGAGCTGAGCTCTCTAAGTATTTATTCTATTCTCTTAACTAGAGTAAAATGCAGTAAGAAGCGGTTTTGGTACTGAAATAAGCTAGTAATGAATATATAGTGAGAAAATAGGTCTCTTGACTAGAAAACATTACTTTGAGAGTTATTTTTGTTAGGAGTATCACACTTTAAAAGAAATATGAAGCGTAAACCAGGGATGAAACATTTGTTTGCATAGAAGTTCTCTCATGAAATGCAAAGCTCCTTGCCCACAGACTATTTTGCTATATTTTGCTGGAAATGTGATGATCAGATTCCGTCCAATGACACCACAGCAGTTTTCTACTACAAAAAACAAAGTTATGTGCTTTTACTGTTATGTCTCCTGTAGGAGGGTTCAAAGGTCAATCTTCTACGAAGTGGATAATCCTTTCTCTAGTATTAACAGTACTTTCCAACTTTCCACACGTGGAGTAAGGCTCTGATAACACTGCCTATACAGATTATTTGAACAGAGACCCAAAAAGCACCTGAACACATTCACTGGGAGTAGTGTATGCTTTTTATAACAATATAGAAGGGACTGCGTACTAGCACTTTGAAACAGAGAACCTTCCACTCCCCTGAGAGATGCAGCAGTTTCCCAGACAAACTCAGGACCCCCCTGGCTGATCCCCAGCCATATGCACAAGGCACTCTGCCAGTTGGTGCCCAGCAATTACAGAGCAGCTTGGATTCCCGTACATGTAGACTAACATGCAGACTAACAGCCTATAACGGTGTCTTCATCATCTCCTGTCCTCCCCAGAAGATAGGCATTTATGCTGTATCCCATCACTGGCTAGATGGGATGGATTTCAGTATTTGTAAAGTCACAGCCTATTCATGTCCAGATGGGATAACCACTAACGTTCTAGCCATTTCTCCACTCAGAAACTATTTGAATCCCATTGCTCTTGATGAGCAATTGTGCTTTGTCATCCTTTATCATCAAAGTATCATTTGTGTTAGCAGACTAAGGCTTTCTCAGCCTGAAACACACACTGCTGACTGACTGCCATTATCTTTAACTGCTGCTGCTTATGGAGCAGATGTGATCAATTGATCAATTTCCAGATCAGTTTCTTTCATTAGTCACTGTATATGCAACCCGACACATCTTCACTAAAACAAACCTGTTGCAGATATTTGTGATGATACTTCCCTTCCAGCAGAGGTATTTTTGCTGGGCTTTGACTATTAGTTTTATTTGCTGTGTGTGTCACTGTGCCTCTCCTGTGTCATAGTTCAGAAGGGTCTTGCCTGACAGATGTTTTCCCCGTACTTTCAAAGTTTGGTGGAAAAAAATGAGTCAAAACATACTCCTCACCTTAAGACTTCACTTGAATTGTTATATACAGCATTAGGCTTATGCCACACTTCTGAACTTGCATGGAACGTAGAAGAGGTGCATATTGTGGACTCTCAAGAAACTGATCTACTTCATTTAATCTGAACTTGAAGACAATAAAATGCAAATTACTAGGAGGGAGGAAATGGAATTGGAAATGTCTGAAACTGACAACAGGTACCATTTTCTTCACAAACATAACTATTCCAGCTCTTACATTCAGACCTCTGCACTACATTTACTTTAGGAAACTAAAGGTGGCTGGACAAAGGCTATTCACTAACTTGTGAATGTTGTCAATACTGTTAAATGGAGACCCGATTCCTGAAACATCTTTGGCTTACACTGGGAAGACTTCCTAACAGCAGATTTGAAAATAAGTATTCAAGTTTTGGGGAATAAGGTAAAGGGAGGTCATGAGCTTGCAAGTCAAGCTGCAGCATGACAGCCAAGCTCTGGGACAGCAAATTGCCCCTCCATAGTCTATTCGCTACTTCAGATGCGGCCTCAGTGGTCTCAGAGCACTCCACAGAGCACTCCAGAAGAGAGTAGAATATTGTAGTAAGCTACAGAATTTAATTAATTAGCTATATGTATTACCCACACACATATATATTTGTAGATTTTTTTTCCAAATTTACCTTAAAATTATTCATAAAATAAAACTTTAATTTTCAGCTTAAATACCTAGCAAAATATATTTGGAAGAACTTGAATATTTTTAAATGGCATTCCTAGAACAATTGTCATCTTTGATAACCATTCTCCCAGACTACTGAGAAACAAAGGTTCTAATAAAGTTTGGTTTCCTGCAGTTTCAGGTCAAGCATCCTATATAGTATTCTACCACCTCCTTTTCTCTCATCACCTGCCAACAGCACTCCCAAAATCCTGGTGGTCCTTGGCCACTTTCTCCTGCGGCATCATGGGCTCCTGCATTCCTCAGATTTCTGCACATGGAAGTGGGTGACATTTGCTGAGCCTTGGTGGGGATACGTGGGTTTATCAGCTGTTGAGCCAGTACAAAATCTCATGGGGCAGCAGTCTGCTGCCTCTCAGACTGCATCTCTCTTATTGGTAGGGAGCCAAAGGGTGGTTTCTTGTTTGTTATTGGGCTTTTTTGTTTGGTTGGTGGGAGGGTTGTTTGTTTAGTTTTGTTTTGACATAGCAGAAGCAAGCTTAAAGATTGACTTTTAAAATAACCTACTTCAGGGAGGTAAACTAGAAAAGAATATACAAACAAAGAAAAATCAATGCCTGACAGAGACTGTGACTCTCCTGAGTCTGAATCAATGCAAACAAACCCCCAAACCAACCCATTTCAGCTGGAAAAAAAAAAAAGTCTGTGAATTAAGAGCAGGTTCTCATCAGCTACAATTATTTTCTCACAGCAGCCTACAAAACAAGTCATTTTATAGATGAAAATCTTGTAGTGTATAAACAGTTTCAATGCTATTATCAAAAAGATAAGTGTTAATTATGATAAACGTGTAACGTTTTAAGCAAAACAAAACACACCTGAGTACCAACAGTACTAAAATTGTTTTTAATGTAAGGTAGATCATGCTGCAGATGCTTATTATTCAACAGGAATGCCTTACAACAGGACTTGATGTCGTTGCAGGAGTGGTATGAGGGACCTGAACATGGAGTTGCAGGAGTGGCATGATGGACACATTAGTTTTATCTAATGGCAAATGATGTCCATGCACGTATGCACATACTATAGTATTTCATTTTTGTCAAGTCAAAAAAAGAAAGTATTGCTGAACAGCAGACATTTAATGAATTAAAATAGGAAAAAAATGGAAATCTACATTCCAGATTTTTTTTAATCCTAAAGAAATACAAAAATCTTTTCAGAGTTGACAACGCATTTCCAAAGCCACTTTCTTTTAGCCACCAAATAGAGTGCAGACACAACTATAATATGTTAAAATATATACCTTGAACATACACATCTTAGCAAAGTTTTACAATACATTGATAACCATTAAAAAACTTTCCTGCTGGGTAGACATTTTTATACCTGAAACAAATACTGAAGTTCAGAAAGGACACAACCTTGATTTTATCAAATTTTGAGCATAATTATCTTCTGGTAAAGTCATCTGACACTGAGGGCATTTACTAGCTTGGGTGATCAACTTCCAAATGACTCAGGCACTACCCCACTAAGAGGCAGAGCTTTAAACAAGGATTTCAAGATATATCAGCAGGCCTGCTATTTTACTTGCCATCACAAATCTGTCCTCTGTCCTTCACCATAAGGGCATAGTTTTGTTGCTAAATTTGTCTTCTACAACAAAGGAAAAAACAACTGACAAACTTAACATCTTTATTTTATACTGCACTATCTGACACAATTACTAGCACAATATGAGATTCAGCTTGACTTGGTACTCGGCCCTAACTGTGCAACTAGCCCTAACTGAGATAATTGCTCAGCAAATCAAAGCAGTGTAGTGAAGCAAGTAATTATGTCACAAATTGCTGTGCTAAATCATTTATTTTTTCACCCTCAATAACGTGAAGTAACTCAGCCCAGGTCTTCATCTCCTGCATGAAATAGGAAAATGACAAATTATTTTGTCTCCAGATTACACAACAATGCTTGCTTTCTTTCCAAAACTTTAAAACTTATGAAACATGAAATTGTTACAAGTATAGAAGCTATGTCTTTAGAGCAGAACAATTTTCTCCTAGATAGGTCAGACCCCAAGTAAGGCTTTGAAAGTTAATCAGTATGCATTACTTCATTCAAACACTAAACGCTATAGGAAGAGTTCAAGTGATTCTATCATAAATTTTCCAAAATAAGGTCTAATTCTATTTGGATTTAACACAATAGGGACTTGATTTTTAGTTAGAAATATTTTGAAGCAGTCATGTAAAGCTTAGCACTTCTGAATATGAGGATCACAGATTTTCATACCCATAAGTAAAAAGTTAAAATCTCAACATGATTTTCCTTTTTTAAATATAGGCTTTTGGGAAGGGAAATAAATGGCACAAGAAGTGATTCATCGCATTCTAAAATAGCTCTCAAAGATAACTGAGACGAGAGCTGTCTGTTTCTCTTTCTTAAAAGAGGGAGTCGATATTCCCCAGATTAGATTTGTACTACTTTTAGAGATGAGACTCAGTTTAAGATTAAGAAATTTACATGAGGACACCTACAGATGCACTAGCTAATTTCTCTTAAACCAACAGAGATCTAATCCACAGCCAGCGGAGCGAATCAACTTACCAGGAAGTCAATGCTAGGACACTTGAAGTTGCATAAATGCAAGCAACTACTTCTATAAATACTACTCAAATTGGAAACTGTCTCAGGAACCAATAACCAGCTCAAAGCAGAGTCAACAATGAATTCAGATCTAGCTGCTCACAACATTTTCCATTCAGCTCTTGAAAACCCCCAAGGATAGAAGTACTAAAACTGGAGCAGGGTAACCTGCCCCCGTGTTTGACTGTCCTCATGTTCTTTTTTCCTTTTATCCAGCTGCAACTTCCCATTTGTTTTTAACTGTTCTTTTTCTACCAAGTGAGAAAAACTTGGATTAGTATTCTAAGTGGGTTAGTAAGCACCAAGTGAGGGAATAGGAACAGACCTCCTTAATTTATTGCCTATGCTCCTACCAGTACACACAGATGACTCGCATCTGGCCGATTGTCCACCAGCACCCCAAGTCCTTCGCAGCAAAGCCATGGCTTGGGAAATCAGTCCCCAGCCTGTTCTGGGAAAGGATTTTTTTCCTATCAAAGGTGCAGGATTTCACATGTGCCCTTGTTGACTTTTGGATCATTTCTCCAGTCTCAGGGCCACCTAAATAACAGTTCTATATTGGTGCATACTGAATGTATCATCAAGTTTGGTGTCATCAAACTTGATGATGGTGCACTCCAACTCCCCCAGGTCACTGACAAAGACAGTAAAGTAAATAGGTCAGGTCCCAGGACAGATGGCATTAACTGTAGAGTAAGAGTTAAGACTCCATATACACATCAAGACACGTACAGCTAAACAAGCATGTTTAGGTATCAGTCTTGCACTGAATAATAGCTAATGTCCGTTAAGATGAATCTTTTTTTTTTTTTTTTTTTTTTTTTACCAGTATTAAGACAAGCATTTTGTGTAATTGAGATATACTTTCCTCAGTGCTGAAAGATTTTTGTATGTGGGAAAATAAATTCCTCACTGGGACTTATAAATTGTACCAGCTAAGGCACATGTATTCTTGATATCTCTAGTAACATAGGGATGCATAAATTGGGCATAATATGGCATCACTAAGAACTCTGAATATGACAGGAGATGTATTGAAATTAGTCTAGTAAAGGGCCTCATGTATCAGAACTTCCCAGCTGCAAAAGCAACCTTTAAGTCTTATCCACTCTTAAAGAAGATGACATTCAGAAAGCCAAGTGAGGCAAATAATTTAGATTTTTTCGGGGTAGCAGAGGAATAATGAAGTTGTAAGAAAAATATTAAACTGCATCTACTCAACTTGTATCACGTAAGAACAAGCACAGAATTCTCACACACAGAGGTATAGAGGGGTCACTGCTAAAAGGCAGACCACTGAACTGTCTTTATTGACAGAACTTCACTGTAGTTAGGAGATCTTAGGCATCAACACTGTAGGTAGTATCTAAAAAATTATACAACTTCATATACAGTCTTGAACATAAAGAAGTGAATCAAAGATTCTGAAATCATTAAAGCCCAACTTTTAATATAGTGATGACGAGAACAGAACTTGCAGTATACATTGAAGCTATGAAGTTTCACAGCAATCAAAACAAGTTTGCCAGTCTTTTATATTAGCTATATTAAACCACGGTAGGAACGCACTGTTCTTAAGAATTCTTTACATTTTTACTTTGTGTCACACACTAAAGAATGCTAAAATTATTTAATTACTTTATTTTCCTTGAATCCCCACGCCACCACCTGATTCAGACTTCATGGCCACATCGGTACACCACCTCTCCTGGCAGACCAGGGTCATGTTCCCAGCTGAAACAACTACACCCATGCTATATGAAAAGTGCTCCTACATATGCAAGGTATTTGCACTATTCTAACACAAACCCAGATATTTTTCAGATTTCAACCAAGAACATGGAAGAATTCACTCCAATTTACAGAGGGAGAAGTATCCTGCTGTGGCAAATAGGTATATAATGTGCCTTGTTGGGAGAAAAAGAAGGATGAGGTGAGTTCTTTAATTAAGTCATCATATGAAGCCGGTAGTGGAGTAAGACCACAAAAATTGCAAAGGATATTTGTAACCCTGAAAATAACTTTTACACCTCAGTTCCTGTTAGTTGGTAAATATTAGCATAGTAATACTTTAGTTACCGTATATAAATAATTAACTTTTCCACTGAAACATCAAAATGGACATTTTTCTTAATATTTATTAGCAATGCATAGCCACAATTAACTGGAAAAATAGTACAGAAACATGCCTATGACAGGATAGCTAATGTATGTTAGCTCCCAAATCCATGTGGAAAAAAAAAAAAGTGTGCTATTTGTGTTTTCTTTTACCATGAAATCGAGCAAATCATACTTGATTAAAATACCTGTAGTCCTTTTCTTTTACTTGTGTTCACCAGACACATTAGAAGCAGCATTGATGCATTATTCTGAGATACCTTTATCTTTGGAGTCAAAAGAACTATGAAACTAAAGGCAAATTTGTCACATCTTTTAGATTTTGGGGGGCAGTATCAGGAAGTGTTTTTGTTATGCTACCTCCCTTTATTCTGTGACTAACAATAATCTCTTGCACAACACTTCATATGTGATGAATAGCTAAGCTGGAATGAAAAAGTTACAATCCTCAGGAGAAAAAAAGAGATTTTGTATTAGTAGGCACAATTTCCACCCACATAACCTACATTTACTTATATGTAGCCATATGAACAGCTCCTCCAGAAACAAAATAGCTGATTAAGAGTGTAAATTTCCAATAAGCTCAGTACAGTAAGCATTATTCCCCATGAGAACTTCTGACATCAGTAGGAGTAAGATTAAGCTAACACTGTTTTTGAAAATTTAATACTTAATAGATCAACCCAGAAACAATGTAATTTATCTCAAGTTCTTAGTGCAGTTCAAGTATAGTGGATAAAGCAAGACAAATGAGTCAGAACAAGATTTCTGCTAAACAGCTTGCTTTTTCCTGAAGTCTTATATTTATGTGGGGTTACAAATCTTAATTTCAGCTTAGATTTCATGTTTTGTCTGAACAACTGAAGCAAGAGAACTTCAAATAACAGTACTACCATCTTGCACTTGAGCTACAGGGAATACAGAGCCATAACATTTTGGCAAGCTATGTTCCAAGAAATCATGTCAGTTCCGTTACTGAAGTCGGTATAGTTCTGCCTGGCTGTTCAGAGAAATTGCAGAAACATGAAGCTCCTCAGAAGAAGTAGTCTGAGGGATGAGTTTAAAAAAAAAAAAAAAAAAAAAAAAAAGTCTAGTGCAAGAAATCATCCCGTATTTAAGTTAAAACATTTAGAATTCAGAATTTTACTAGTTATGTTTCTGATACAAAATATTGAAGCTAAGTATTACCTGTCATTATCCAAGTTAACCTTTCTATTGCAACACACATGGACAGGCAAACTGGAGTAAAAAATTCTACTTTGGGGGGCCAATTTAAATGCAAGGCATCAGATTTGATTCCCACTTTCTCAATTACAGAACCACAGAATCACAGACTGGTTGAGGTTGGAAGGGCCACCCAGAGCAGGGTACCCAGGCCCATGTTCCAGGTGACTTCTGAAGACCTCTAAGGAAGAAGAATCCACAACCTCTCTCGGCAACCTGTGCCAGTGCTCTGTCACACAAATCTTTTCCTTCAGAAAAGAAACAAGCAGAAGTGTTCTATATAATTCTATTCAAGTAGAAGAGTTTTTAAAGTAAAGTAGCCTTCCCCCCACACACACGTTCATCAACTCCCTGTAACTGCAGGAAGTCCCTGGTGCAGCTTTTACTCCATACCATAAGAAGGATGCTACACCTGTTAGGAACGTGCTTATAACATAGCTCTCAAAAATGAGTATTACAGTTTTTTTTTTTTTTAACTGTTTAACTGGAAACACTTGTTTTCCTTCACTTCACTTCGAAACCTGTTCTTACTGCTACTTTAATACCAGTTGCAACTAAACACGATCTGTTCCTTCCTTGAGGTGCTCACAAAACTTGTTGAAAAGTGATCAATCCAGAGCAGACACTTTAGAACCTCACTCAGTCCATCACCTTATTTGATGGCAAATTACTTAATCAATTTGAAAACTCCTCAGAGAAGCTATACATATTCATCTAACAGTAGTTCTACCTAGTTCCAGGTGTTTAGGATCTACAACACATCCACTGAACTACCTTTTTCTTTTTTTCCCCTGGAAAAAGCCTTATTGAGATGCAGAGAAGAGCTACGACACCCCTGGAAAAAGAACATAGTCTGAAATTTAGGAATGATCAGTGTTATTTCAAGGGCAATCCTCCATTAGGACAGAGGCATTCTTCTAACTCCACCACAGTCTGATACTGCTGTGCAAACTACTGCAGAAAGATGGGAGGGTCATCATCTGCCTCATTAGTTTTTGGCCTCTAACTGTGGGAGGGACCTAGAAAAAGTCCATTTATATTTCAGAATGCAAACTGAACATTAACAGCTGCACAAGCACTTCCTTTGTATACTTCAAGCTGTCTGTAAAGGCCTCTCAGGCTGTCCATAATTTGATCTAAATTTTTATCTTCAAAAAAGAAACTGTACTACTATGTTAAATATTTGAACTTCTTTGAAATGCTGTATTAGATTTAACATGCAAAAAGTACAATCACAAAACTAATTTAAAATTATTTTTTCTCAATTTCTGCTATACTCAAGAGACTTTCCAACGGCAAAAAAATTAACAAATATTATAGTGTATTTGCTGAATTAATCTAATTCAAGATGAGATGTAGGAGGGAAGACAGTAAGCAAGAGAAAAGAATGGTGAGCACAAATAAAATTTACAGTGATAATCACAGCTTTACACTGCTGAAGAATGTATTTATTCTGGATACACATTCTGTAGTTAAGCATATAATGGCTGCACAAACAGAACAGCCAAAAGGTATAAACGCAGGGGTTTTTCTTTCCACGACAGTGAACATTGTGGGGAAGGTTTGCATAAACAGAAATACCTGAACTATGACTGTATGAATAATACACGAAGGCCTGAAGAACAATAAGGGAAGAGACAGGGATTTTGATCAAAACTCCAAGTCTTTTTACAAGAACGTAGTTCAAATAATCTGACTTCGTTTCTTTATTAATGTCACGTTATTGGTGTGTTTCCATGGCTGCATGCTGTCTTTGTACTTCATGTGAGCAAGAAAAGCAACATAAGGAAGGCTTACATTTCCATCTATTTTTGTATAGTTTCCTAAATGTAATGAATAATATATTATTCATTCTGAATTATGAATGCTTCAGTGTAAACATAGAAGTCAGGTATCGTAGTATAATATGATGTTATATGAACAGAATTTAAGGATATGCTCCAATGCTAAACAGTCTCAGTTGTCATGTTTCAGCTAGGGGTTGAACGCCCAACGAGTGATCATAAAATAACTGTGCTGAGTTACACATTTTTACTAATTTAGTTCTGTGTTTATAATCTGAAGGGGCATCATTTATCCATTTAAAGACTCATTTTAACTAACGGCCCATGCAATTGCTTACAGCAAGCATCTTTACCTCCCTACTTGTCTTTTCAGTATCTTTGACAGTAGAAATAACTAGGAGAAGAAATATGGATTTTGAGATGAAAGTAACTTCTTTTGTATATATAGATCCTACAGTTTCAATGTTGTTCAACCTTTAATGTATTGAAAATGAAATGTAATAAAAAGATTGATAGAGTTCTACCAAGTCTTTATATTTGACCAAAATCGACATAAAATAATTTTAATTCAGTTTATGTAAAATTCAAGGTATGCAAAAATCTGTATCACAGGTAATTATTACTTATCAGACCCCTTAAAAGGAAAATCTTCAGATAGGTACTAAGAATTATAAACATTTTCTTCTTGGATGCGAGATGGATAAGGTCAACTGACATTATTAGGGACAATTAAGTAAAAGATAAGAAGTGGTCTAGGAAGGCAGGCACCAGGTTTTACATATGACTACTAACAAAATTAAAAGATAAAGGATGAAGGAAGCTATTGCATCACCTGGGGAAAAGGAGTTTACGTTAATTAGGAGGAATGTCTACCACTTTTTTTCCCACTCAAATATCTGAGGTTTCTTTCAGGTGTATCATTTTTTAATTCCACTGCAAGATAAAATGCCTGTCTTAATTTTTGCTTTAGCAGTTTCTTAAGAATCTAAGGTTAGATTCAGTACTCTCATATATTAAATAAGTTTCTTCTTCCTGTGGTGCTTACTAAAATATTTCAAAATTCCCCTAAGACTCAAACTAATTATTTAAGAGACGAAAAGAAATTTAAGAAAGAAGATAATGACAGAGTGAAGCAATTTAGAGGCTAATCTTGCATGCCCATAAACCAAATCCAGGATTTGGTCATTGATTCACAATGCTACTCTGAAGAAATACTCACCAAGCAAAAATCTTCCAAGTGACTTGATACTTAAAAACAAAACAAGTCAGTTAGTTTCCCTTACTCAGTGAAATCTTAGATATCATGTTTTCTTAAATATCATGTTTTAAAGCATGATAGGCCCATGGGATTCTAAATCAAAATCAATTCCTCATTGGTTATGTCCTATTTTAGAAAGTACTACCTGCTTGAGCAAGCACTCAAAAGGCATAACCTGCTTCTTTTTAAATATATATTTTTTTGAGGAATTTTTTTATAGAGTGCTAATACAAACTAAACTAATACACAAACTAATGTCCATAATACTTCAAATATTCAAATTACCACAATAGCAAAAGGGGGAAAAAAACTAAAACTTCCATCAGGACAAAAATTCAGACCACAAGCAATGCTTTCAATATGCTGTGTTTAGAAAGAAGTGTGCAAGTGTTATGGCAGCAGTCAGCAGATGGTGCTGTTATACATGGTGATTTTTTTTTTTCCTGAAGCACAAGGATATATACACTCTTTTGTTAGTATTTTTTTGTGGCTGTCACAGGATTTTCCTTCTCTGTCTTGACCAGAGTCCACTGTTACAATAGATTTGTTTGGGATTAACCTTAGAAGGAAACCTTCCTGTTCCACTAACTTAATATAAAACAGGGCTTCTGTTTCTACAGTCACATAAGTACATTTGGCAATCTGCAATGCTGTAAAAAGTATATTGGAGAATGAGGATATGTATGGCAAGGGAGCTGCTTATTCCAGGTCTTTTTCACCAGAGGGTGAAAGCCACAGACACAGGATGCACAGCCACAGAGGTGATGCATGAGGTCTGTAGCCAGAATTGGAAAGTTTTCTCTCGAGTTTTTATTATTTTTCATTCACACTCATTTCATCCTTTCAGTACATCCAAGGAATAGGCAATCTGTTGCAGATATTTTTACATTTTTAACCTAAAACTCTGCAGTATAGACAGTTAAGACTTCACTGAAACTAATACTTTGGAGCATTTGTCATCTGTCACATGAAAATTAGACTGAGTGACACTCACGTTGTATGTAACTGCAATGACAGTGGGAAGAGGACTTCAGTGGTAGAGCAAGTTGTCTATCAAACAAACCCGAACACAGATGGTATTAAATGAAGTCTAACATGGGAAGAATGGGTTCAACCTTGTCTTATGTAAATTACCTATCGAGCCAGGCCCATCCAGATGTACATTATCATGTGGGTCAAAGTAACGTAAGAGAGGAGATCTCAGTTAAACGGCCTCCCAGAAATTTTCTACACTTTGATGAAGAAATCCCCTAGGCTTTTAAAAAAAATTACTTTCTATATTTCATTAGTTTTAAATATTTCAGATTTCCTTCCTCCATGGTATGACCCTAAACAAGGTAGAAATTGAAAGAGTGAACACCTTTCAATAACCTAAACAGGAAAATAGTCTAAATTAAGTTTTCATGTGTTGTATTCTAATGTTTCTCTTCCTTCCTTATTAATTTATTCACTTGTATTAGTTCATGCAGTGATTGCTGACCTTTTTTGATGTGATTAGTTTGATATTAATGTGCTACGAGTTTGTGTAATACAGCTTTGTAAGTATATCTTTTCATTTTCCCCAGCATCATATATGCTATAATTATTTTCCCATTACTGCATACCCAAACTATGTTTTGCAATACGTATTTGCAATATATTTTAAGAGGCAGTACATGCTCTAAAAGAGTTATAAATATTCATGCAAATACTGCGTGCTTGTGTGAAGTAACCTTGACAACAGCCTTATTTGTGAGTTACTCGAGCTCATCCAGGTTGACCTCCTAACTTTAACAGGTCATCTTAGCAATTACAGGTTCAGGCTCTAGACCGCCACTAGGATCTCAACCAAAATTCCTAGTGGACTGTAGCTAACAGTTTACTGTACACTTTCTTAGGGCCACCAACAGTTTTATCACCTCACTTCCTATAACCTGTTGCATCAGCCTGCAGTGTCTTCACCAATTTAACCTCATTATCCAGTTCCATTCATTCTTAATATTTAAAAACACCATGATACAGAGTTCACTGATTTTCCCTGTGGCATCACTTTCACCCTTCTGTTATTTCAAGTTTTTGGCATTATACTTCAACGGAATTCAGATTTACCTATCGTGGCACACAAAACATCAAACTACCAAAACAGTAAGACATTTATTTTGGACCAGCATTCTCACAGTCACTGGATGAGAAAAGAACATATTTTATTTCCTGTATCTGACTGGATGGATGCACTGCTTTAGTTAATTCACTGATCAGAGGAACTCACACTTGTTCTTAAAGATTTACCAAGGAGTCAACTATGATCTGAAAGAATACTTAGAAAATCCCTACTTGCTCACATGGCGACTTCACCATTGAGAACAGTCATTTGCAGAATGCAGTTGGTCAGCTGTTTAAAACCACTAACGCAAATTGCTGATCTGTATTTTGAAGATGGTTATAATATCATGGAATTCTCTGAACTTGCATGTTTTCCATACGTTAACTGCACTAACTTTACATCTCCTGATTAACACCAGATTTACATTACAGGAATACTGAGTTCACCAGTACCACTGAGAACACTTTAAACTGACTGCAATCAATTGTATCAGTTATACCAATGCACTGCAGCTTTATTGGATACCTTAAATCTTCTAAAATTTTGTTCATTGGTTGCCTAGCCACTGCTGGGAGAACTGATACATGACCATAATTATGGTCATTAATAGCTTCCACAAGACAGTAACACTGTGTGTATATACATTATTAGCATGATGCCTACTATATCATTAAATGTTTCCTAAAACTGTTAGATCACTTGGTTTGACATAATAGTGCATAGGAAACATACAAATTCAGACATAACTGCACTCAACAACAGTAACAGTGGGACCAAAAAAAAAAAAAAAAAAGCTTTCTGCCTGTGTCCAGCAGCAAATGGCTAGCAAAATAAAAAACCCACGCAGCAATACTTACCCCAAAATCATTACTCACATTTTATTAGTTTTTGGCTAAAGTACATTATGTATTAACTCCCCGCACTTCAGTAAATAATTGTGTGGGTTTTAGGGTTTGGTTTTTGTTTTGCGTTTGATGCCTCCTCCACTTTTGCTTTTCTGAGTGAACAGTCTGCATTCATCCAAGGTTCAAAGGTTTGAAGGCCCCTCAGCTTGTTGGAAACAGAATCTGTTTAATTGCTTCCAAAACCAAAGCCAGTGAACCTCTTTGCGATTTGGGGATGTTAGCAGTATTTTGGGAACAATGAAAAAAACTGTGTACAACTGATTTTTAAATTGATCATGAAGTCCCACAAACAAAAGCTTGAATTACTAAGCCTGCAAGTGGTATATTTTCTCTTCCCACTTCCACTCCCTCATCTCTCACAGACAGTAATACTCAGATTCCAAACCAAATGACAAATTGTCTTTAGTATAGTCCTTATCTTTAAATGCAAAGACTCAGTTTATAACTAACATAAGGGCTGACTCTTAAAATAACCAGGAAATTAGGGGCAGCTAAAATTATAAGATGACTTTGAAGAGGTGGAACGTGATCTAAGCACTGCAAAAAACATTCTTTAAAAGGTGATTATATTTAGTTTTGCAACATGCGTGACAGCAGATAAATAGTGTCTTTTGTTTCATTCTTAATTTTATTTTAAAAACTACATCTCAAACATGAAAAAGCCTGCTACCAACAAGCATGCAATGAGCATAACAAATTATGTATTTTTAAAACTCACAGTCATAGCATTCAGGTAGAGGATCCAAGTAACCACATTGTTCAATCTGCTCACACATAGAACTCAATTCATGCTTATATTCAGGGTGCTTTTTTTTTTTTTTTTTTGCCTCCTTTCATCTACAGGCTTATTTTGATTTTTAAGCCATTTTGCATGCAAATTTCATTATATAAGTCAGGAAAGGATGGCAGGTGGATAGAAATTGGGCAATGGTGGAAATTTGAAGGACTAAAAATAAAAAATAAAAACGTAATGCTGGAAAAACTGTTTCTTTGCCAAGGTGAAGCCTGATCACGTGTAGGACTGAAATCTGTTCCACTTGGTTTTAGTGCACTAATGTTGCCATTTGCTAAACTCCTACAGCAGAGCTGAAGTGACAGCATTGAAGAGAATTTCAGTATCCTACACACAACAGCTGTCCAATCACCCACAGCCTTATCCTTTTTCCCAAAATGCAGCTCCTCAGTGCTTTACTGCAATTGGTATTTTAAAATAAAATCTGCAGGGTACAGTTTTACAAATTAAGGAAGCTGCTACTTAAAAAAAATGGTTCTCTGTTACAGCTGCGCTGTATCAGAATAAATAAAAAAAAGTGAGTACAAATACCCCTCATTCCCAGTCATTTTAGATGCATACTCCACTTACAAGAACATGGGACCCAATTTAACTGCCTCCCTGTTGGTACCCACAGCCATCTGACAAAGTTCTGGAGGACACTTGGCCAAATTTCTCTCTGCTGTGCCTACAGAGCTCCACATCCAGGGCATGTTAAGTTGGCATCATCTTTTAAGGAATAAAGAAAGTTTCTCACATTTCATAGCATAAAGCTCAGTTTTCTCATGAGCTCCTGCTTCCAAAAACAGATTTTCATATCAAAACAGAACTGGGAGGGGGAGGCTGCCCCACTTTGTTTTAGAAAAATCTCATGACTTCTTACCAAATAAAGCAAGAAATAAAAGATTCTTAAAGAATCAGAGAACACAATTCTGTACAGTAATTAAAGACGATCTAAGAAGATAACATTCTCAGTTAAACTATGTTGGAAATAAGAGTGATTTTCATAGAGATGATGCGTGTTTTTCTCCTAAAATTCCTTTCAGTTTAAATGCTGTCAAGCAAGATGCATGATCTAAACCTTAGATTAAAATGCTCAACTTGAAGACAACTAAGTTAGTCTTTCATTGTAAACTCATCACAAGCAGACAGGCACCTCTGCTTTGAGGTGATTCATCTCACGTTAAGATAGGCATCTCATGTTAATCGCTTTCAGAAAGTACTTACTGATTGTAACTGATGACTAGCTCTGCAGATGGCTATCAGGAAGTTAGAGACCTCATCAGGTGAAGTCCACTCCAGCTGCCTGGCAGTATACTGAGCAGCAATGACTTCATTTTATCAGTCTTAAGTTTCCTGGATGGTTACAATGGAAACTTGGACTAAATCACACGAATTCTGGAAACTGAAGCTTTATTAGGGTACAAAACTGATTTATGCATGAAGTATTTCATAACCATACAGCCCTGTAAGCTGGTATTGCCATTCAGGACTTAGACTTGCTACAGTCAGGCTCGCTGTCTGAACTTCTCCAAACTTGCCTGCGGCTTTTTTTTTTTTTTTATTATTATTATTATTTGGTTTAGCCATGATAGCAATTTCTTTAATTGACTGTGTCGAAGGCTAATTTGTTTTACTCCCCCCCCTCCATTGCACAACTGTAGTTTTGTACAGGTAGCTGTAGCAAGCAATTACTCCACTTTAAATGAAATATTTAAAACTGACACAACACAGTTAAGAGAAATTACAGACCTGGTTTGACTGCAGTGGCTTTGAGAAGTGGAGATACAGGACGCAGCATTGGAGGGCACATGCTGAGATGAGGCAGACTTGACACTGGAAACCCCACAGCTATAAACAACTTAGCCAAAGAAACGCAGACCTGGACGTAACTTGGTTTAGGAGCAACAAAAAGAACAAAGTAGTACATAACATGCATAAAAGTGCAGCATAGAATGTAAATATGGGTGAGACATGGAACTGCACACCAGTCAAGACAGGAATACAACTGTGTTCGCAAACAAATGACCTCAAGCATATCCTAAAGTGAGGAAGAAGAGACCATCAACTACTGGAACCAGAGGAGCATGGCGAGTGAGCATAAAACTGGGAAAAGAGAGAGAAACTGGTAAGAGTGGACACTATTTTAAAATGCATTTTTATCCTTTTCTTTAAAGTTTGTTCTAGACTAATAATGATCAGATGTTTAAGACTATTTAAACCAAATAACACTTCACGGCTTCATGCACACACTGCTGTCCCTTCCCCCTAAATCCTGTGATTTAGAACGTCCAAACCTGCTGTTTTAACATTCTTATGATTTTAGGTTTCTAATCCACTGACACCACACAGGTGTGCCTTGTCTCATTAAAGAAGCATAAGAAAAGCAGAGATCTACAAGTCAAGAAGATTGTCTAGCCTTCCATGCCTCCCATGGCACTTTTCAGGTCAATCCAATAAGCCAGCTTCAAAGAACCTTAAGGCAAGAAGATCTTTCAGAAGCGTACCATGCACGACAATGAAATCAATTTATTAGGAAGTCTTTCAGTATATACAGGATGAAAGATTTCAGAGTTTTTTTTTTTAAGTTGGTGTTAAAGGATGCCAATACAGCACACATAGTAACAAGTATTCAAGACAGTTTTGCCAACTCATTTATAGCAATTATTTATACCTAATGGAAATAGTGACATGATTTGGGTGAATAAACACTTGATATTTAGATAAGTAATATACAAAGTAGTTCAGTAATATTGTATGACAAGCTGGACTTCTAACATACACAAGGTGAAGATTTTGTGATGGATTTTAACAAAACTCAGAAGTTTCAATTAAATGCAGTGCCTGCATGTTATACTCATCCTACTCCTTTTCTTCACAATTAATAGGTGGGTGACATACCAGCTACTTTATTCATTACTGAACAAGATCAGTGCCTTCGTCAAAATTCAGACATGCTTGTTTTGAGGAGTATATTTGGATGCAAAGTTCTAGATCTGTGCCTTATTATCCCAATTACAGAAGAAAAACATGAAAGGTTATGCAAATGAAGCCCTCAATATATGGGAAGAATATGAATAACAAAGTAATTCAAAGTACAATTATTAATAGTTTAAAGTTATACAAGAAAAGATGAAAAGCAAGGTATCTGGCTGTACTTACATGCTAACTATCCATCTAACATAGCAAATTATGCGACATTATTGAATCAGGTTAATGGCTGTTGGCTTCAGTATGGTAACAATGCCGAAGATCTATTTTCTGGCCTGCTAACCCACTGGCTTTTTTCTGAAAATAGTAGTCCCACCCTGCAACAGTGTACACACTTTGTCAGTTTAAAGGAATAAAAATATACAGACAATGGTTCTGGATGAAATTTAGATTTTTTTTTTTCTACTTTATTTTAGCAAGCAAAGACTTTAAGGCCATATGCCATCTCTGACATTGTAAGGAGATTTGTACAAAGCAGTTACAAACAATACCTGTTAATAAGATGCAGAGACTGTTCTAAAAGGCAGAAAGTGTTTCCATAAGAATTATTTTTTTGAGCATATTTTCCTTCATTTAAAAAGAGACTCTACTAAAAAGACTATGCTACAAACTAGGAAGACTAATATGGCTGAAAATACACTTTTGTATTGGGATTTTGTCTCTCAAGACAACTTTCCCTACTTCGTACCAGCCAAATAAACAAGCAACTTTCTTTACAAACAAGACCAGAAATCAAGTAATCCATGGCAGACTTACTTTGATTCATCAAAAACTAGCTGTCAGTTGCATTTCATCTGGGATCTCCATATTAATGTGGGCATTCTGAAGATAAGTGAACTCTGTGGAATTTATCTGATAATTAGACAATGAAGTAGGATTTAACTTTGCAGACAGACTGGGGATAACACATCAAGGAATTCCTTTGATTAATTTGGCAATCCACACAAGACACTAAGAATAAATATTTTAGTTTCCACATTGGCAAAGAGAAAGAGACAACACAACTGGACCTAAAATTTCAAGCAAAGCTAAGATCCAACAGAAGACAGGCTCCTTGTTTGATACCCTTTCTTGATATCAACATCTTGGTATTTGGCAGCTGTCACTGTTTACAATAAATTTGGGGCTGGGGAAGGAAGCATAGGCTGCTTAACTGAAATCTTATTTCCAGCAAAAAATATAAGGCTATGAACATGAAAAAACATTCCTCCAAATCCCAGTTGGCTGTAAAATAGAACAAGCATAAATGCCAGCTATGTTGAGTCACATTGCATGACTTGTTTAAGAAAAGTACTTTGAGAAAAGATGTGTTCCATACATTTCTTACGTGGAAGAGTTTTTTTAAAAAAAATGAGCTGACAAATCCAGAACTGTGTGTGTTTTGACCATGCTTCTCAGCAAACCATTGCTCTAGGAAGCCCTTCCTGCTCCCTCCCACCCCCCAAAAATTATTTTACTATTTTTTGATCTCAAATAGGAGCACTACAGTTTTGTGGAGGGAGGCTTACAATCCCACTAACCGATTACAAGGTATGAGCCACCGACACAGGTTTGTTACCGGTTCATGCACCAAGGATAATGAACACGCTAGCTCTGATAAGGATCAATAGATCACTAGAAGGCACTAAATAATCCCTCACTTCCAGAATCAGAGGCCATTGAAAAGACAGTTCCAAAAACGTATCTTAAGTCCTGTAATTCCCCTTCCAAGGGCTCATAGCAACACACAGACTGTCTACATCAGATTGAGCTACTCAAGAGCTGGAAAGCAGAATACAGCCCACATAGCTCAACACTGGAATAAGGCAATAGGCAAGGCTCTTACATAATTATCCCTTCCTTTAGATACATAATTCATTGGTTTATAGATTGGTTGATTCATTGGTCCAACATAATTTAATTTTATTTTCTGCCAATTCAAGTAGGATTTATTCAAGTTTCATTAGTGTCTTTTTTTAGGGGAAAAAAAAATCATAGAACTTCCAATTCAGAAGTTTCTGCCTCAAGCAGTCTAGGAGATAAAACTGCACATCTCTGACCCGCGAGCCTTCAAATATTGCTGCAAGGAAACTAAGTTGTTTTTACTGGAGAGAGGAATCTGCACTTCCTTTTGAACAGGTGAAGTTACCCATCTTAATTTTTCATAACTAAAGATGTGAAGTACAACTGTTTTAAATAGTCATCATTTCTCCTCTGTGCAATATATTGACATATGAGAGACTGAGAAGAGCATACAAGAGTACCTCCCTTCTACAGACTGACTTCATTTCCCCATAAATGTATTGTTTCAAGCACTTTTTAGATCTATTCACATGCACTTTAGATTTATTCATACACTTTAGAGAACAAGCTGACTATTTTACCTGTCTCTCCTCACAGAAGAACCTTCATGTTCTTAAGTTCTCTCAATACTGGTTCTCTTAGCTGGTAGGGTTCAAGTGAACTCTTCTGAAACCTAAATTATTGATGAATTAGATTAGCTATCAGAGGTCCCACAGGACCTCTCCTGCTCTGAAATGTTGCTACTACACATTCTCATGATCTGACCCAAGAAATGCCAACTTTATTTTTAATTGCATTACAATTCCTTCCTGCAGTACATCATATCATTCAGACTGCACACTTCCAAAACCATGTTATTTTTAAGGAGGTTTGCTAGAAAACAGAAAAATGTTTTCTTCAATCTAAGGGCTGCAGGAACTGTTAGTAAATTCAGATGAAAAGGAAATCCTTTTCATCAAATCTATAGAAAACAATTACTTCTGCTACAAAGAGAGCAGAATAGGCTGTATGTTTCAGCCTAAAAGGATCCCATTTGGTTATTTCATTTATTATAACTTCTGGTTTACTTGTTCATGTGTAAACACACACAGCTCAAAACTTTTACAAATACCTCAACTTGAAAAGAAAACTACTAAAATAGCAAACAACACAAATTTAATTAAAAATAGAAAAGAAAATATATCAGTCTATTAATAGATGTTATTGCCAAATACACTCGGTCAATGGTGAGACTGCAACCTAAGATGTGTAGCTGCAAAACTATTTTACTATAATATTAAGAGTTTTGTTTTCCTTACCCAATAAATGCTATTAAAGAAAAAAACAGTTTGTGCCTTTACCCTTTAAAAGGATTAAACTGAGATTTAAACTGAAATTGTACCTTTTTCCAACTATCACTGTAGGGAAGAGAATAGTTATAGATTTGAGAGCAAACAAAGGAATTCTTGTGAGAGAACTACATAATAAAATCAAACAATACAGAATGAACTGCTTAGCTCTCAATGTCATCATTAGATATTCATTATTTTTTTGGCCCTCTTCAGAGCTGGATAGGCTGATCTTGTGATGTTCAGGAATCATATTCCAAGTCTCAGAGCATTAGAACAACCAAAATAAGGTATTAGTTAATAGAGAGAGTAGTTAGTGACTATATCATAAAGGTTAGTAGTCTCTCAAATCTTCAACTATTACTAGTTAGACACACAAATGAATAGCAAGGAATAGTTATGCATAAAAATCACGTAGAAGTTTGTATTTTCTTGCCAATTTAACTTCTACTGCTCAACATGAAATATTTGCCTCAGATTGAGGCAGATTACTGAGCAAGTTTTGAACATGCTCATTCCCAGGGAGTCGTAGATCTTACCATTGTAGGACAGTTTGCTTCAAGAACTCTGTTGACCATTACAGTCAGACGCATGGAGAATATATAGGAAGCCCTGTCATGCAATGACCCAGGGAAAGAGTTTTAATCTTAGAAAAGAAAGTTATTTGAGCACTTGGAAAAAGAGTAAACAAGCCAAGACAACTCCCGGAGAAGCTGAGTGAGTGAATGAGCAATGTCAGCCCTAAGGCCTGTTATCTTGACTGGGTTCATATTAATGGCAAAAACACGATCAGGAAAAATTATCTTTGTAAGATCATGGAGTCAACACAAGATGTTATTGTTTCCAAGTTCATTGGGGAAGTGTTTCAATTTATTATTATTTTTTTTTAAACTAGGTTGAAATATTAAAGCATAAAAAAAGACACCGAGTGACAGATATTCAGGGAGAACAGGAGAACCAAGATGAATACAACTTTCTTCAAAGGACTTGCACTGATTTACCACTACTTTTTACTGTTGATGCTGAAACAGATTTTAAAAGAAGCTTCAGGGAACATGCACAAGCAGGATGAAGTGACTGCCAGTATAAATGTTAATGCTGGGTGTGAGCAGAAAGCTTTGAGAATTCAAAGACCAAAAAGAAAAAAAAGGCAGTATACCCTAAGGGCAGGTAGGATAGAGGGATGTGCAAGAGCTCTTCCTTTGGCAAAGAAAACCTGCTGCTGTAGAACAGAAGTCAAAGGAGGTACTAGTACACATTAAACAACAAACTAGATGTACCAGACTTGAGCACTGTCCACCACCCTACATGACAAAATGTGTTTAAAGACAACAGCAATAAATTGAGATAGCTTAAAATGAGACAAGGATTTTTAACTTTCAAGGTCCATTTAACAGCAGAAGGCAGTGTAGCAAAACAAACTAAAAAAAACACAACATTTTATTTTACAATGACTAATAGTGTACCAAGAGTTAAGTTTTTCTACTCTTGAATCGCTGCAATTAACAAGTGAATTCCCTGAACAAATGCACGGCTGAAAACACTAGTTTACGAGAAAGATTATATAACCACTCTACCATGAATTATTGAAGTATACACGTGTAAAACACTTCAGATATTCTTATCATCTGATATTTTTGTTTTTCTTATTTCCAGCCATATGCAAGTGTTTTGTATGGAGGAATACTGCTGACCTTTCAAAAAAAACTACTACAACAGCAGCGCTGAATTTTGATTCTGTTTGTAGGCCTCAAAGCACCTTTTAAGAATAGTTTGTTAATCCCACTCAAGAAAACCCATTAAATTGATTTTAACAGGAAACAAAACAAAATTGCATAAATGTAACAAAAAGTTACAAGAATATTACTGTCCTCTCCCTTCCCCACCAAGGACTAAACCTAATGTTCTATATCATGTAAGGCACTGTCAATAAAAAACACATTACAGAAACAGCATTCATCCTTCAACTCCCAAATTCCAAACCTTCAGTCTCGGATTTAATTATTACCTAACAGTGGCAACAGCAGTCAATAAATCATTGACCAGATTAAATAAGTGTACTTATGAAACTTACAGATCTTTTTATGGTTATATGTTTGAAAAACCCATCAAGAAAACTTTCCAGAAAATAAGAGTAAGTCAAGCTTCCATCTGTACCAATACCAATGGAGTACTGATGTGATCCTCATGGGTCCCTTCCAACTCAGGACATTCTATGATCACTGAGGAAGACTGATGTTATTACCAGTGTTAAAGTTAAAAATACTAGATTCTCTCAAACACATGTGTAAGACTGGTGAAACAATGATATAGTAAATGAGCCTCCATTTCACCCCAAGTACTAGGCAACTGCCTGGCTGCATCAGTGTCTTGTTACCACTAATAGATGGCTCTTGCTGGTCTACTGCAACAAAATCAGATTTAGTTAAATATATATGTTCATGTAGCATATGACAGCAAGCCAAGCCAGATATGTTCAAATCACCTTGAAGTCCTTGGAATGCTAGTATGTGGTTTCACTGGATTCATTGTTAATCCACTTATGTATTGTAAAAATACAGAAGACCCAAATGTTTCATTGCTGCACAGGAAGGGAACTTGTAAATCAGGAATGTACTCACTAGAACTCAGATCAGAATCTCAGCACAGGCAATGGCACGCAGTGTTCTCTCCCTGCAGCCGATCCTTGTAGGGTATATCCTCAGAGCCTGCTGAGTAGGTACTGGGGTGGTTCATATCCCTTCTTTCCTGGTTCAGTGCCCTAACCCCAGCCACCAGGGAGGAAGTTCAGAACATCTTCCTGCAGACATTAAGGGTGAGGCCTCCCAACAGCATCCTCTCTGCTCTGCAAAGCATAAACTCAGCACTGCAGAGAATTTAGCCCAGCTTAAGTCTTCTGATAGGCAAGAGTCATTTCTGTCAAACCGCTCAACATGATCATATTCAAAATACTGACTTGCAATAGCAGAGCTAGTTTTGAAGATGCTTATCAATTATATATTTTTTAATTGCATGAGGTAGCAATGCTAATGAGATGACATTTTCCTATCCAGAAGAGAGTGGCCTGTCACACGAGTTAAAACAAAAAACACCAGCTTTGCAGACTCCCAGAATATAGGAAGTTTATGCAAACTACTTCCTTCATTTTTCCCTATTCTAAAGTAGTTATTGGAACATTGTAGACTTTTCTACATTCCATACAAGAATTTGTTACAGAATCACTCCCTCCCAGTTTAAAACTGCATTTCTCAAACTGTATTACAACCACACAGTGTTCCAAAGTCTTAAATGGCAGCAATCAGTAACAATTTAACACACACACACGCACCAACGCTTTCAACTGAACAGTAATCCACTTACTCCACAGAAAAATGAAAGAGCTGGCTAAACCCAGGGATAACTAGATACTTTTAGTAAAAGCTAACTAGCTCAGGGATAGGCAACCAGCAGAGTGGCTATAAAGACTAGTAGTGACTGGTAATATCTGGCTATATTCCCATGTCCCAGAGAGGCTGATTACCTACCTACTACATATGGAATAGGAGCCAAATGGGGTCACTCAGGGGAGAAAAAAAAAAAAAAAAAAAAAAAAAAAAAGCAGGGACAGTTACAGGGATTCCTTCTCTATGAGTTTACAATAAGCCTATTGTCCCTTACAGCAGTCATGTTTGATACAGAATTCTTTTCAAGTCTTCATAAAATAAACACCTAATAATCCCTCACTACTGTAAAGCCTTCCCAAACCATCGGTCCTCACTGCCGGTCCATACGCTGTGACACTGTCACTGGAGAGTGACCATTTTGGGGGAGCTGAACATCATATTTCAAAGTCAATTTAGAGCTCATGGACATGCCAGGCTTACAGAAATAAATCTGAAAGGGGGCAGTGTTGTTTAATCAGAGAATGGTGCTATTTGTCAACGTTAATTACAGCTCTTCCTGCCCCCCCTTTTTTTTTTTTTAAAAAAAAAAAAAAAACTAGAAAGTAGGCCAGCAGGAAGTGTCATTATATTACAGCCTGTGGCTCTGTGCTTGTTCCTAAGTTGACAGTCAAGAGATGTCCTTTAGCATTCTTCATGTCTTTTTCTATATGAAAAAACGACTGCTCAGCTTGCATAAAAGGATGAAATGTGCTACCATACTGCTGGAATAGAAAGATACACTTACGTAGAAAACAACTTCCTACTGAGAAAACAGCAACAGTTGCTGGTGTTGGTGATG
This sequence comes from Oxyura jamaicensis, assembly GCF_011077185.1. Taxonomy (NCBI): domain Eukaryota; kingdom Metazoa; phylum Chordata; class Aves; order Anseriformes; family Anatidae; genus Oxyura; species Oxyura jamaicensis. Next base: position 95,329,674 of record NC_048895.1, on the reverse strand, counting down.
TCTGATGGACCTTCTCAGCTTATCTAATAAAACTTAAAGAATACTAAAATGAAACTTTCCTCACAGCCCTCACCCAAGTTCAGACCAAGAGAGGAAGAAAGACACTCCTGTTATTCAACTGACAAGGCTTTGGAGGACAAAGGAAAGGGGGAAAAGCAACCAGGGAAAGATACTACTGGGCTATCCAGCCCAACCAGAAAAAGCACAGAAAGTTAACAACACATAACCAAACTAGTGTTCATACTCACTTTGAATATAATTCTTCAGTCATACTCAAAACGCCTTCACTATCCAACCCCAAGCAACTGACTTAATACTACTGTATGTGCTAACTTTCTGAGAGTTTAGAAATTTCAAAACCTTTTATACAAGTCATCATATTAGAGAAATTGATTCAGTCTGGTTTTATGACTTAACTATTGAATTAAATTAAATGCTTGGCCTCATTTTTCCCCTCAGAACTGTGCAGTCATCACCATATTCTAACATCTTCTATAGAACTGGCTTTGAACTGCTTTGCTTTTTGAAATCAAACAAACAAAAAACCCTTATACGTACATATACATTCATTTTCCCCCTAAGATGATTACCAATTGATTTTCAGGACAAGTTAGTATCCATATCTCATTTCATTTTTATCATTAAACCCCTTTAGCCAGGCATTGCCTAAAGAAGTTGTCAAAAGAAATTTGGGAAATAATAAGAAACCCATTTAAACGTAAGCATTCCTGAATCCAGCTTTAGAAAACCAATCAATTTGATTAAAAATCACTGCAGAAATTAAAGTAATAGTTCGATTTAATTCCATTTCAAAATCAAGGCTACGGCTACGATGTAGTAAAATTTAAATATGCCATAAAAAAAGGTTATGCAGTAGTCAATGATGATTCAAACCCCAAACAATGAAAAGTGAAACATTTCAGTATCAAAAACATATGTCAAGTAAAATAAAGACCAAGTAGGAAAATAATTCTTACCTTCATAGATAGCTTTGAAACCTTGTGCACTGACAGCAAAGTCTGTGGTGAAACAGAGGGTGAGGATAGATCCTGTGCTCACAATAGACGATGGCAGCTGAAATCCAGATAACCTGCACAATAAAAAAAGGCACAATGGGTTAAAATCTTTGAAGTAAAAAAGTACAGCTCTCTTCATATGAATTAAATGTGGTTCACCTTATAACTTCATATTCCTACAACCAAACTGCCAACACATTATGCTTTTTGCTCCTGCTGCAATAAATATTCACTGCAAAATTTCAATACATTCTTGAACTTTTTAATCCTATTTTAATCTTCCTGCATCTGTGCACTCTCCAACAGAGAGCACTGAAAGAAAGATGTGTTTGAAACTATCAGAGACAAAGATTTTTTGAATTGGGTTCATTTTGAGATCAATATGTGTAAGTTTAGGGCACCAGAAGTAGATAACCAGGTCTTGACTCATAGAGCTATTTGATAGTTTGGACGATCCATCTATCCTCCAGGTGTTTCCTCTGAAAAACTTGGATCTTATATATTCCACTGTTAATTGGCTGTACTGTCAACTAACTGGAATACAGAAAAAAACTTCCATTTTACAACTTCAGGAAAAAAAACATACCTTACATTTCGCATCTTACAGGCATTCATGCCTTTAGATAAAAACAAAATTTTGGACACACTATTCTTATGCTGCAATACCAATTTTAAGATCATTTCTCCAAACAAATGTTTTGATGCATTTTGAGGATAAAGCAGATGGAGAAAAAAAAGTTTACATTTTTTATTGAAACATCACTAAAGACAATTTGTTACACCTGGCTGACACTGATTAGCTGGACAAGGAGCTAACTGAGAGCTTATGGGTCAGGATTAAATGCCTTCAAGTGCAGGGACAGGTGACAATATAACGGGGGTCTGCTACAGACCACCTGACCAGGATGACTGAGCAGATGAAGCCCTCTACAGAGGAATAGGAACAGTCTCATGTTCACAAGCCCTGGTCCTCAAGGGGATTTCAACCACCCCAGTATCCACTGGAGGGACAACACAGCAGGCTTGAGAGGTGGGCGAACCTCATCAAGTTCAACAAGGCCACGTGCAAGGTCTTGCATCTGGGTCAGGGCAACCCCAAGCACAAATACAGGCTGGGTGGAGAATAGATTGAGAGCAGCCCTGAGGAGAAGGACCCTGGGGGTGTTGACTAGGACAAGGACTAATGGTTTTAAACTAAAAAAAGTGTAAGTTTATATTAGATACAAGGAAGAAATTCTTCATTCAGAGGGTGGTGAGGCACTTGTTGAGAAAAAAAAAACACTTGATATAGTTGTAATTTGGATAGTTAGGAAAAACTGTGCATTTAAAAAAAATCTCTTGAAGTTTAAAAAAATCTCTTTGAAATGGACTGTTCTCTGATGCTATAGTTCATTAATTGGCATCTGGAACTGCAAAGGATAAAAACCTAAAGAGCGTACTAGTACAACAGATTCACTGAACTACAAGTTCTGTGCAAAATTAGGTTTATTTAGGACCACCTTCAGTTCTCGTATATAAAAACATCCAAGATGAACTCCATGCTTGAATTACAGGAGTCAGGGGGTACCCAGTCTCTTTCCAATTTTGAGGTTTGGAAAATTATAGTGACTCTGAGTTAAAGATCAAAGTCAGTGAGGAAAACTTTTAATAGTGATGAAGGCAGATAGTTTTTTGTTTTTTTTTTCCTGACTTCTGTTGCTTTGGTTTTCTGCTACTTATTTCTTTTTAACCATTGTCTCCCATGTGCTAATTAACTGTTTGCTCTTATGTTTTCACCTTCTGTGTACTTGTCAGCCTATTACTCCTCTTTCTTTCCACCTCATTTACTCCAATTCTGGAATTAACCAACTTGATTTTTTTCCCCCCTCAGTCCACAAGCCCCAGAACTACCATGAGGCTTGCCACATCTTGCGTTCAGGCTTTTGCATGTTCTGTCACCTTCACTATCTAATCAGATGTTGCAGTTTTTAGGGAAACATGCTTCTTGCTCTATTTAAGAAATCATAGTGGTTATCACTACTGCCCTACATCTGCAGTGTACTGTTATGACAGTGCATTATTAATTTACTTTATGTGTTTTCCGATCTAACATCCATGTTTTTTCCTTCTCTGAGAAGTGATTCAAAGAGCTCTGTTTCAGGAAATTTTTGGGGGGAAGGAATTAAAAAAAGTCAGGTTGAAATAGAAGATAGGAGGAGATGCCTCAACACATCGCCCTACACAGGCGAAAAAAGTAAAAATCAAAGGATTATTCAAACACAGAACTACACAGCTTGAGCTACCTCATTCCTGATCACTGTTTACTCTGGACAGCTTAAGGTCTTCTTTCTAGGCCTGCTTGTTTTGATTCTGTTACAATAGCGAGTATTCTCTAATATGGACTCTTTACCTGCTCAGTGAGTTTCTGTACCATCCTCCTTGAAATACTAGATCATTCATTAACTTAATTGACATTGAAGTTCACATTAAGGGAAGACAAATAGTTTTTTTACACTTTTAATCAGTGCACTTAAAAATTCTACAACCTACAAAAAGGCAAGTATGTGGTAAACTTCAAGGAAATAATACATCAACCTGAAATATGTTTTTAGGATTACAGCAATACCAGGAACTTGCAAAAAGATTATGGGAAAGCCTCCAATAGAAGAATTCTGTGTTTTAGTTGTTAAACAGATTACCTGGGTGCCTCTACAGTAGCCTTGCTGTCTGGAATACTTCAGAAAGCATTTTTTCATAGTACTTGAATTCAGTGACATCAAATGCTGTGAAATTGAGAGCAATCTAAACCTAGACAGCAGATTCTTCAAGGTAATTTCTGGAAGTAAAACACTGCTAACCCAACAAGTCACCTCCTTCCCCTTAAAAATCACCTTTTTCTAGGTAATTATAGCATATTAATCATAACTTGTTTTGCACATCCACTTCATCATGCAAAAGAAAACACCTTCACATGTTGCTTTCATTTGGAAATGTACTTTGGCAACTAACATCCAGGACTTGACTGCAACCAGAAAGGGAACTGTTTAGGTATACAGGTGTGTGCCAAGAAAGCAGAATTGTTTCAAGTACCTTGCTATTTAGACATCCATTTGATAAACTTGAACTACTTCATACAGAGCATGACAATACTTTAAAGTATTGATACTTCCTTAACTGTCAGTAGCATGGCATAAAGTAGAATTGGCATAACATGCGCACTAAGATACTTTGAAACCATAGAGGAAATGTATTTCGCTTGTCTGTAATGAAGAAATAAAACATCTAATTGGAAACACAATGGTACACCAGTACTGACTTTAGCCTTTAACTGAGAAACAAACATTTCATCCTGCATTGTCATCTCTAAACTTGCTACAAGCAAGTGCATTGGAGGGCTGCCAAGATGTCTAGGGGCCTGGAGCACACGATGTACAAGGAACATCACAGGGAATATATGTTGAGTCCTTACAAGATGACAAATAAGAGGTGAACCTTACTGCTGTCTTCAGCTACCTATTGGAACAGCATAGAAAAAGACAATACAGTTTCAAAAAAGAGACTGGATCTAAAGATGGGAAGGAAGTGGCCACAAGAGACAATTCAGTTTTATACTAGAAAAAAGTATTCACCATGATGTTGGTCAAATGTAGGACCAGATGCCTGAGAATATCTGGTACCTCCATCCCTGGAGATACTGAAAACCCAACAGAATCACACACAGAATCTTCTAGGTTGGAAGAGACCTCCAAAATCACCTAGTCCAACCTCTGACCTAACAAGTCCCCCACTAAACCATATCCCTAAGCTCTACATCTAAACATCTTTTAAAGACCTCCAGAAATGGTGACTCAACCACTTCCCTGGGCAGCCCATTCCAATGCCTAACAGCATGGCCACCTGAGCACACTGCTGGCTCATATTCAGCCAATTATGAACCAATACTCCCAGGTCCTTCTCTGCCAAGCAGCTTTCTAATCCCTCATCTCCCAGCCTGAAGTGGTGCTTGGAGTAAGATTTTTTTTTTCCCTTTCTACAAGAAAAAAAAAGAGAAGGTCATATCTGTGATGGACACACAAACACTACAGCTCCTTGCAGAGGACTCAAGGACAAATATCAGAGCCAGAAAAAAAAAAAAAAAAAAAAACACAATCAGGTCCACAAATGCCAACAGAACATGAATGCACAGCAGCCCCAGCAGGGGTAATCACAGACTTATCCTTCACAGATGAAAAAGGTGACCCTGCTCAGTCTCTTGGTAATACTGCACCTATGTGGTCAAGCCCCTTGCAGTGCATACTGAAGCTCTTTGTGAATCCTCTGGAGAGTTACACAAACTGCTTGATATGTCTAGAGATTACAATGCAACCCAAAAACAGAAGTGTACCCCACAACATCCCAAAAAACAAGTCAGCCAGCAACCTCTGCTAAATGTCCCTCTATTAAGGGAATTCCAAGCACTTAAACTCCAGAAGGCTACAAGGTCTAAAGACACTACAGCCAGCAAAACAGCAGAGAAAAGCTCCAGAAACACAAGAAACTGTCCCTAACCCTGAAAAAGACTACACCTCACATGCCTGCTTCTGCTGTTTTCAGATACCCACTGGCATGGGGAACTTGGATGATGCATTTCCCCTAAACCCTGCTCCCTCACTCTAACATCAAGGTTGTAACTTCAATAATATTTGACATACAGGTGAAGGCATAAGGTCACATTCACAGTAAGCCCCATAATTCTGCAAAACTCATAAGAGACCTAGAACCACAGAGCAAACACATGAAGTAACACCATCTTCCTATCCATAAGCATGCTCTAAAAATTACTCACCTAAAGAAGAGCTGCATGCAGTAAAGGCACCTACTACTACATAGCTTGCTTTACTCTAAAAGATCCTCCTCACTGTTACCTCAAAAAGACATGCTTTCCTCTCTCAACTTGGAAACACACCAGCCCATACACTCTGACCCACCTAAAGAACCCTACAAGGGGCTGAAGGAAAAACAAAACACCCCCAAGGAGCAGCTCAGGCAGAAAGAGCTCTCCAGTGGGACACCTGCGGCTTATATACCATTAGGCCCACCTGGCACCCAACCGATCACCTGGGAAAGGGGTAGGGCAAAGCAAAAAAAAGTGGAAATCAAGCAGGATGAGCAGCAGCTGTGTTGTTTTTGTGTATCTGGCTTAGCTCAACAGTGTGTAAAGCACAGTACAGGGAACTGGGCTGTTTCTAGAAGCAACAATTCCTGTGTCTTGCTTCAGCTTTGAGTATTGAAAGGAAGATACAACCAAGTAAGTAACTGAAGCTATTTCAACTGGAATTAGCTCAAACCTTTCTTCGTGGTTTCTTTACATGCATGATGGATGAAGACATCCCTATATTAATTCTTAGATTTATAGCTGCTCTTAGTAACATTAACCATAATCTCCTTTTGAATGGAAACAGTCTTGTATGGCAGTAAAAGGTTTGTCTGATGTTGGCTGCCCATATTTTTTCTTTTGGTGGCCTTTAGGTTCCCTGTTTATCATTTTTAGAGAACTTTCATGCAGATAAACAGCAGGCGAGGTTATGGCTGGTCTTAATGAAATTAAGTACAATGAAAACTGGGAAAAAATACTGGGGAAATTTACTGAGAAAGTTTAATACCAGCAAGCCAATGCAAGTGGAAAAATCTGTTTTAAATACATTCACTTTCAGTGGGATTTGTAGAATAAGATATAGAGATAAGAAAACAAAACACCCCTTAACATGGAGAATGTTGCTTTTCCCAGATGTGTAAAATGCCATCAGCATAAACTTCTCACTTCCCCTCAGCCTTTTTGATTTTTAATCAGGTTGTTTTAACTTTTACTGTCTTATACAACATGTGAAACTGAGCACCGGGCCCTGAACAGCATTATCCACCTTCACTCCAATTTCAATAGGAAATAAGATCAGATAACCATAGTCTCTCCTAACCTAAATTACTCAGTGAATCCATGACCCATAAGGAAGCCATGGCCACAGTCTCTACCACAGGCTATAACAGAAGCCAGCACACTCAATAGTTCATGAGGACATAGGCAAGTACTATCAGACTAAGAAGTTTTAAGTTGCTTGTATAAGTTTATTAAAGATTGAATTTTTGCTGAGTATAGTTAAGAAGTTTTAATAAGTCCATGTAGCAACTGACACGCATTCAAGCACAGTTAGTTTGACCTGATCTTCACAGGTCACCCCTGACACCCAAAGGCACCCCTGACACGAAAGTAGCTCTGTTCCTCTTTCCTTCAGCTATAACTATTACATTCTTGTTCCCAGTCACTACGTAATTTGTTATTTTTAAATAAGAAACATTTTGCACTGCCCTCCTGGTTGAAGTGGTTAGATGAGGAATATCTAGAACAACAGCTAGAACAAATCCACCAGGTACAGATATCCAACATGAAGAAGCTCATTTCTTCAGTCCACTTTAACAAGAATATAATCATGGAGTAGTGGAAGGGACCCACAAGGATCATCGAGTACAACTCGTGGCTCCACACAAGACCACTCAAAAATCAGACCATATGTCTGAGAGTGTTGTCCAAACGCTTCTTGAACTCTGGCAGGCTCAAACTCCGAAGATGGACTCCAAAGATAAAGAGTAGTGTTCACTGCATTTGTATACCAATTCCACAACTGCCGATGAATCATGCGTACGTGGGGAGGTAAAAATAGGAGCACCTTAAGTATTCTATTTGCTAGATATGGTACTAACTGATGTATTCAGGTTATTGTGTCAATATTTCATTAAAGTTTAAGAAATTCTTTTGGGAAATCTAAGATGGGAAAAAACACAGTAAAAAAAACATTGGAGAGAGAGGGGCTTCTTCATAAGGACTGATTCTTTCTTCAAGTTAGGCCAATAAAATCAATGAAGACTATGTTTAGAAAGAGAATCAGATCTGCTACAGATTTTTAGAGTAGTTCCTGGCATGTGTGCATGCATGCAAGACCTCATATCTGTACAGCCTGTTCCATGAAGGGTTCTTGAAAGAAATAGCTACACTCCATTTGACAAAAAGTTCTTGTCTGAAGTTAGCTATCAGATGTCAATGGCAAAAGCTATTCACCAAAAGGATCAATGTTATTAATAACAAGGTAATAAGTAAGTCCAAGTTCCAATGAATTAACCTAAAAGCAATTTTGGGTAAACCAGTGACAAAAGAAAATCTGATATTTTTTTTTTTCCAAGTCTACAGAAGAAAATAAATCTGATTTTATCCTAAAGTGGTAGAGGTCATCAACTGCTACATGAAACACTACAGAGGTGTCTGCCATCACTGTCACAGCTTTTTACGTTTTATACACTATTCCTGAATTTGTCATTCGATTGACACCATCCTTAAGTTCACTACCAAACTTGCCATACCATATAAAAACAGCTACATGGAGGTGCTGTCTCAAAGATTGTGTTGATCGGTTACACATCAGAAGGTGAGGCAAGTCAAAGGGAACTCTTTACAAAGACTTCATACTACTGCAGTTCTCCAAAATTATCTCACTCACATTTTGTTCAACTGGGAATTATCCTTGAACTGTACCCTCAATAAAAAGCAAGGAAAAACTCCTCTATGTTTTTTCAGACATCCAGCATCACCAAGTCCATAATATGCATATGCGATTAGTGGTCTGAATTAAAAAAAAAAAAAAGGCAATCAAGATATGACTATGGATTCCTGGATATAGCTTATTAGTGCCTTTGTGGTGGATTGACCTTGGCCAAGTGCCAGACCCTGTCCAACCACTGTCTCACTCCCCTTTCTTAGCAGGAGAGAAAGTAAGGCCAGGAAGCCCACAGGTCAGGTTAAAGGCTGGGAGATCTCTTCCAGTTACTACTACAGGCAAAGCAGACTCAATTCTGGGAAAATTAACTTATTGCCAATTAAAATAGGGTTGAACAGTGAGAAAGAAAAAAAAGAAAAATCAAAGCCTTCCTCCAAACCCCCTTTGTCCCTGGTTCAACATCACTCCTTCGGTCCCAGCTCCTCACTCCACACCAGGAGCAGCACATAGGGTGGGGAATAGGGTCTGTGCTCGCTCCTAACAACTTCTCTCAGCCTTTCCCTCCCTCTCACACTTTTCCCCTGGTCCTTCAGCAACTTTCCACAGCCTGTGGTTCCTTGGGGAATATCCACCTGCTCCAGGGTAATCCCCTACAGGATACAGTGCAGCTATCTGCTCAGGCTGCAGTGGAACCTGTGCTCTCTGGAGCACCCTCTCCTCCCCTTCTCTCACCTTGGTCTTGACAGGGTATTTCCTCACAGTTTTCCTCAGTCCTTATTCTGCTGTGCAGTGTTCCACCCTCTTTACTACATTTGCTAGAAGCCATGCCTGGTAGCAGGGCCTTCGGAGCCGGCTGTGCCTGGCGTGGGGCAGGCCCGGCCTCTCCTCACAGAGGTGCCCTGCAGCCCCCTGGCTGCCACCTGGGCACCTGCACTCAACCCAGAACAGCATACTGTTACAGCTTTATATTTAATTTCCTCTGTTTTCATTATTATTTTGAGATGCCATCCCTGGGGGCAAACTCCTCAGTGCTGGCAGCCAATATAGACAGAACAGTTACCCAGAGGTGAAGGCACCTAATAGAACATAAAGCCAAGATAAGCTAAACATGTATGTATATATATAAACCCTATCCCCCATCATATCCCGCTCAACATTCTTCAGTCACACCCCAGGAAGAGGGAAAATACACAGAACAAGTTGCTCAACATAACTTTTTCATTCAGAAGCATTAATCTGATGACTTTCCTCAAATCTAAAGTAACATCGACCATTCCCCTGAAAAAAAACACACAGGGAACATTGCAACCAATGGAGCCCCAGCACAGAGAGAATACACAGTCATCCATCTACACAAGAATTACTATTTCCTTCCCCATCTCTCTAGCATAGAGAAAAACCACAGCAACATCTCTTCACATTGGTGAGTGTTAATCAGCTTTCTCTCCTAGAAAAAAAAAAAAAAAAAAAAAAAAAAAAAAAAAAAAAAGAATTAAAGCCTCTTACACTTCTTATTGCAGCCAAGTCTTCCCCTGTGGTATTTTCCCCAGCTTCAGACCTCTACATCATCAGCCTCTCTCAGGTACTAGGCCCACAGCAAAGTCCTAGTTCTGCTCTTCTGGTTCCCTACTTCCCATTCATGCTTTCATTTAAAAATAAATAAATAAATAAATAAATAACATCATAACCCCCTAAGACTTCTTCCACCAGCCCTCTTCCTAGCTCATTGCACCACATGAAACTCATTCAACCCCTGCAGCTGTTCCCTCAGTTCCTCATTTTATTAATTAATGTCAGGTGCTCCTCAGTCCTAACTAGATGTGGTTAAGATGTGCGCACTTCATTAGTGGACCACCTGTCCTAGCTTGCTTAAAGATTCTTCTTCTTATTTATTTATTTATTTATTTTACAACATTCAGTATACAAAAGGCTCATCTCTTACTTGGGTGCTCTTTCATTTGAGATTTAGTATTTACAATCTTAATTTTTAATCAGTTTTGAACAGACAAGAAATAGATTTTAATTCAAGGTTTTCACATAGCTAAGTCCAGATGTATTTTTCCATAGCATGGTAATGTGGAAACTTTCTAATATTTCCTATAAGTTTAGGTTGACAAATTGCAAGATTATAAAATTAATATTTTACTAGCAAGAGAAGGAAGGAAGCAATCAAAACAAAAACTTCCCTCAGTAATGTCCTGAAAGTCCCCTTATAACCAGAACTCACTGCATTCAGCCAGTAAGCTGAAAAAAGCTGCAAGCTTAACAATTTTGACATATTTAACCTTCAGAAAAAGAAGCTGGCTTCTCTACATAACAACCAAACTGCCACAGCAGCAACACTTCCATCTACTGTAGAAAAATCTTAAACTGCAAAGCTTGTGACCACAGTTACCAGATATCCATAAGGGATCGGGAAAATGTGAGAAGAGTTGGCAACTGCCAAAAAAATATAGGGCTGGGAGGGGAACTGAAGCAGAGGCAGATCTAAGGAAAGTGGCACGGCTCAGGGCTTTGGCAGGAATAGTGGCTGCTGGAGGAGACCTGGCAGGTTTCATTGGCCACCACAGGGTGGTGGGAGCTGGGATCACAAGGAAGATCTGGGAGATGATGGGCTACCCAGTGCTCACTGACATGCAGCCTTTTATAACTCATGGGCTTGCATAATGGGATGTTGCATTACTTCCCCACAGTCCCACTCTCCAATATAGTGCAAGCTACAGAAGAAAAAAAGTCACTGTATGTCTGAAATGGGTGGAAGACTGACAGCTACCTGCAAAACAAAATGCTAGGCCAAATGGCTTCATATGTTTCTATACAAAATGATATTGAAAGAAAACATTCTCTAACAATTGATAAAACTGGGAGAAAAAAAGTAGTGCTATAAAGCATTGTGCAAAATGAAACAATGCTATAAACTTATTGCTAGGTGAATAAAACCAATATTTTCCCAATATGAGAAAGAAGTTTATTCAGTTACTCTAAAGCTAACAATTCTTTAGACCAATGACACCTCTCAGGTGTACTGGTACATAAACCCAGGTGGACCCAGTAAAAGTAAAGTTAAACACATGTAAACATGAATGTTATTTGGTTCAATTAATTAATTAATAATTTTGCTCCAAATAAATTGTAATTTGGCAAATCATGTAAACAGTCGATTTTCTTAATTCCACGATTTTCATAACTATATCCCGTACCTATAACCCTATGGGTAACAGGCTCACTAATGAAAGTAAGATTAGTTTGGTAATAAAAATACAGTACTAAGACCATTGTTAATAATAGCTTACAGATGAGATTTAACATTTCTTATTAAATAAAAAGGTTAGGAATTCAATCGGCAAAACTTAGACCTCTCAGTGTTCTTTGTCACCCTTATTTTGTCAAACAATCTAAGATTTAATCTTTGAAAATGTTTGCATTAATCACTTTAAGCTTACATTTATGTGAGCTTTGATTACTCTCACATGTGGATGCTACTTTCAATCATCTTCTGGGTGAGTACATTGCATTAATCCATTAATCCACAGCAGCCTATACTGATCCATTATTTTATACAACTGCAAAGTTGAAGCTAGCTGGTATTTCATATGTCAAAAGTCTTTAGAGAGAGAGCCACATAAGACTGGGAACAACATTACAGCAATGAACATTTTATATAACTTCAGAATAAATGAAGATGCATTTTATCTGAAACTTTGTTTTATTCTAAATCATATCCATTCTAAATCACTCATAATGCTGAAGATTATATTCATAGCCCCACTTGTGAATGGTTTGGAAATTAAAAGCGTACAGAACTTCCCAAAAGAGAGAGAGAGAGAGAAAGAGAGGAAGGAAGGAAAGAAGAGAAAGAGAGAGAGAGGGAAAGAGAGAGAGAGAGAGAGAGAGAGAGAGAGAAAGAAAGAAAGAAAGAAAGAAAGAAAGAAAGAAAGAAAGAAAGAAAGAAAGAAAGAAAGAAAGAAAGAAAGAAAGAAAGAAAGAAAGAAAGAAAGAAAGAAAGAAAGACACCCCAAATGTCAAAACCCTATCATAGGAACCCTATCATATCATGCTATTTTATGCCTCTATACTAAATGGAATCTGGAAAGGAAAAAGTCTGTGGAGAGTACGCTTTTTCTCCTCAGCCACTTTTCTCATCAGCCACTAATAACTGAAAAATCACCCACATTTCCACCTCCCTAGGTTTTACAGGCTCACCTTTTATTACAGGATCAGAGCACCTCCACAAAAATCATTGAAAGGACCCACAAGGATTATTGAGTCCAAATTCTGGCTCCAACAAAAAAACAGACCCCATCTGAGAGCATTGTCCAAATGCTTACTGAGCTTTGTCAGGCTTAGTGCCACGACCACTGCACTGGGTAGCCTATACCAGTGTCCGACCACCCTCCCTGTGAAGAACCTTTTCCTAACACCCAGCCTGACCTTCCCTTATTCCATCCAGCTCCATGCTGTTCCTCTGGGTCCTGTCGCTGTCACCAGAGAGAAGAGATCAGGGCCTGACCTCCACTCCCCAAATGATTGAAGTCATTTCCATTAGTAATCTGGGATCTGACAGTTCTTTACAAAATTTTTATTGACATATACCCTTTTCAATTAATGAAATGAAGTAAGCCAGCTAATCAAAGCTGTACATATTTTTAAAGTAAAATATTCTGTTTTGCTATTTTCTAGTGATTATTTTGCAATTGCTCTCATGAAAATGGCATTTTTCCATGTTACTGATCACAGTTTTTAAAAATGAGAACATAAAAGTGATACAAAATGAAAAACAAGCTAAATAAAGAAACAATTATTTTAAATACATCTTCCAATTTATGAGCAAAACTTTAAAGCTGACTTCTATATCTGTTTTTATAGGGATTGGTCTGTTCTCAGCAGATCAATCAGTTCCAAAATATTAGAAGTTATATGTCTTAATTTTTCCATGTCTTAGTTTCCCATTTGCAAAATAAGAATATCATTACAAACTGACAAGATTATTTTGAAGACAAGTGCTTTACAAATTGTAGAGAGAATTAGGGAGATAGGATTAGTAGATTTAAGTATTTCAAATCAATAGAAAGTTAAAATAATGTGCTATTGTCTCATTTTAAGCAATTCATTTTGGCAAATGAAAAGTAGATCTCCAGAATGTTTGGGATATGATTGGAAACATTTGTGAGATCTGTATGACAAAAAGATAAAAATAAAAAATCTGTACTTGAGAAAGCACCACTGATGAAGTAATTGCAAAATCAAAAGCTGTTGGAACAATCAAATGAGACCTTTCCTTACTTTCTCTGTCTTTCCAAACTACTTATATTTTCATCTTAAAGAATCCTCTCAGAGGGATAGTAATATTTATGTTATACATATTATAAATGTGTCCCTAGGAATCTTTTTCACTCACTAAAAAAAAAAAAAAAAAAAAAATTTTTCCGTTTTTAAAAATTAGGAAAAAATTTTTTTTCCCCTTTCCCCAATTTTTCATTTTTTTTTTTTTTTTTTTTTTTTTTTTCCCCTCTTAAGTTAATTTAAGTTAATTGTTTTGACAGGTCTACTTGAAAGGGGTCAGGTTTTGACAGTTTCAGACTATCTGCACAAAGCTCACTATATTAACTTTCTGCTCTTGTGTTTTACTCTCCCAACAGCTATGACATTTTTTTTTTTTTTTTTTTTCTAAGCAAATGTTTTAAGTCTTTCTGTTACTCCTACTCATCAATCATACAATGTGTTTAGTACAGTATATATCACTTAATACTTGAATACCTCCTGTCAAAATTGCTGCCTGGCTTGTTTGTACTTTATAAGAAAGAAATCTAGTGGGAATTTCAGTGGGTCATAAAATTCATTTTATCTAAATTTAACTTTTAAAAAAGTCTTCTGCTGATAACTAGTTTTAATAGTTTCAAATGGCACTTACAAGAAGTGGCTGCTGCTACTAGTACAAAATAGTGGCCAATTCTCAAAACATTTGATAATTACGTGAGTGCTTTCAGCTAACTTTATACTGTGCTATATCAAGTATCATATACTCATAGTTTCCTGAAGTATATCACTTCCATTATTCGAAACCTTCAAGAAGGTGAGTCGTTTGTGTAGTTCAGTGCTGCAATTCAAATATCTATGCAGAGTATAAGTACACTGTAAAAGGAATGGGAGGAGCACTGCAAATATAAGTGTATCTGACATAGGCTGTCAAGACACAGAGACATACTAGTGATTGGTCTTTCACCATTAGATCCATTTACAGTGCAGATAGGTGGGACTGAAAGACAAAATAGTAGTGCAGTTTCTTTCTCATCCTCTAGTAAGGACTACATACCACAACAAAGATCCAGAATCCTTTTGAAATCTGCATGCTTAGTATGTACGTTTGGGAAGTTTTTACTGGTTGTTAGTATGTGAAGAAACCCTTAGTTTTAGATATTTGCTGATATGGTTACCAGTGCAAACAACATTTAGCTAACACATTTTTTGTGTGTAGCATATTTTGCTACACTAGCGAGCATTCGCTATCCATTACATTTCTTTGGTAGAGCAGTTAATGAATCCCAGAGTACATTGAATTTATAATCATATTTATAGGTTGTTTGTCTTCTTCTTTAGAGCAAAACTCATTGCATTGAAATGTCAGCTTACCACTAATTTTCATTAATTCTTGCCTCATACATATCCTGCTCCATTATATGGTATAGTTTATTGTACTGAATTCTCATTGTGATCTACCTAAATTTTCTAGTGTGCATACACATTTTAATGATTACAGTCAAATTGCTCTCCTTATGATGTCATCTTATCAATGCACTCTCTGATCAATAGATCTTCAACATATTCAGAAGTAATGAAGCAGAGCAATCTCCTGCTAAATTTAATAGCGAACACATTTTAGTAGCTTGAACTTGAAATATCACATTCCAGAAGTAAGTTTAGAAATATGTCTTATTGAGAGATATTTCACCTCTTTCTTTCTGATCATTTTCTCTGCTTATGTTTTAAGTCACCTCAGTAGAGGTTTGCCCTCAGATGCATAATTTGATGGTTGAGCTCCTCCTATCAGAAAATTCTATCTTGTTCTCCTGTCCTTTAATCCTTACATATATAATATATCATTTCAGGGCTTATGATCATCATTGAGATTATCTATAGTAATATAAATTTTAGGTTGGAACAAATTGTTTCTTATGGATGACTTGCCCTAACAACTGTGTTTAGGTGAGTCATATTTTGATAGTTTAAAATGTTCTCATTCAAAGTGCTTCCTCCAAAGATAGGATGTATGCAAATTCTTTCTTGCTCATGGTTCTAATTTCAGCAAACTTTCCCTAAAAATTGCATTATAGTATTTATACATTAGCCCCAAGCAATGGGCATTGGCTAGTTACTTGAAGCAAGATGAATATTGGGCAAATTCTGACTGTAACATGGATTTCTGCAGGATTTCTGCAGATTTCTGCAGGAAAATGATGGTGCTTTGCATTATCTGTCAGGCTGTTACATTTTCTTTACTCCTGCAGATAATTTTGTGAGAAATTTGCTGCCCTTACTCATCCACTTTTGTTCAGATTATGCAAGATCCTGACTATTTGAGCAGAGTTAATAGTTCTAGTTTTGTTTTGCTTTAACACAGTATCACCAACAAACCTAGACAAGTTATCTACTGGCTTCTGCCATCCATTTTTATAGGTAGCCTGCAGGCTGCCTGTGAGTACCTACGAGAGAAGGAGGGAGCAGCCATAACATTATTTGATGTGGAGGAAACCTAAGATAGCCACTTAAAGTCAATGCTAAAGGGATTGTTATTGTAGGAGAACTTTCAGTCTTATGTTTTCTGTCATAACTCAGAACCTCACTCCTATTTTCAGTTGTTCTCGTTAATGTGAATAGGAGTTTAAACTAAAGTCAAACCCATTGCTTAGAATTTCTTTCTATGTGGCAGTATTTTTATTGTCACTGGCTCCTGTTTATATAGAACAATTAGTAAAGCTTAGCTATTTCTTAGCATTTTCTGACTTGTGGAAATTATTTTAACATATAAAAAGATGGTTTTGGTGAAGTGGCTTCCCAAGTCTCTGATGACCTTGGTGGCCAGAGAAGGGTTTTAAGACCAGACCATCATACAAGTTTCCACATACCTGTTATACAGCAGTACTTAGCTATTCCCCTGACAAGGTGTTAATATGGGGATTAACTGCTTAGCCAAGTAGTGGCTAGTAGGGAAAGAGATAGAGAAATATGAACTAGCTGAGAAGCAATGACTGCAATTCATGTGGATGACAGAACAAATACAAAAAGCAAGAAAACCACTGAGATCAATAAAATAACAGGCTTCAGGGGAGCCATCTACAAAACTGAGAAAGAAGGGTACAAGATGTGAATGAAGACAGTATTCAAAGCAGATATGGAAGAAAAAAGACATGGGAAACAATGGTATTTTATGGAAAAAGTTATCTAGCCTTAATTTACACTTAAAGAATTTGGCTGACCTGACAAAGTTTCTCCTACTAATTCTCTTGGAAGAAATTATCATAGATGTTTTTAAAGACAGACTACTGAGTCTTTTCTGAATGAAAAGGATTAATTTTCAAAGGAAAATGTTTATATTTCTCTTTTAGGTTTCAGATTCTGCTAAACTTCTTGTACCAAATGAAGGAGTAGACTCTTCTCCAGGATTCAGCTCCTCCTTTCATTCAATGTCTGAAACAACCTATTTCTCTCCAATGACTATAAAAAAAGCCTAGATAGACTAGCTTCCATGACTAAAGTTTGACTTTCTGAAATAAACCAAGAAAGCTACCTGGATGGAAAGATGAGATGGGGGTGAGAAAGGCAACTGAGAAAACTGCATAAGGATAAGGACAATTCTCTTCAAGTGAATTAGACTAAAACAATAGATAACAGCAAAGAAGATGAAACACAAACCAAATATGAATGCTGCTTTTCTTGCCACTGCTGTTAATAAAAACCATAGTGGTTTAGAGAAGTAAGGTATGCTCAGAGGGCAATTATCAATGTGAGTGCAGAGTCCCTGTTTCGAAAAACTCAAACAACTAAGCAGAAATGAGCTGTGAAGTTCCAAATGCAAATTCATAAGGAAAGAAAAAGCAAAAGAGGGAAGGCAGGGATATTTAAGGAACTATCACCCTACAAATTGGTAAAAAGAGAAGAGGAAGAGGAAGGGGAGAGGAGAGGAGAGAGAAGAGGAGAGGGGAGGGGAGAGGAGGGAAGGGAAAAGAGAAAGAAAAAAAAAAAAGAAAAATAATTGTAAGAACTGAAAAAATCAAGAGAAATATATACAAAACAGAGTTATTCTTTTTTTTTCTCAGTCATGCGATTTTTCTAATCTCCTTTCAGTTCTAAACCACAAGCTTCTTTGATATCGATGCTATTTTCTCCTACCAACCCCTCTGCAATTCCCATTTCATACTATGATGAAAATATTTGATTTCCCTTCTCTCTGTGTTCTGTCTTAAGTTAGCTATCACTTATTTTAATACAAGTATGTGGTGTTTTCTTTTAATGACAATTCTCTACTAAGAGACCCTAGTGCTTGCAATCTGTCATTTTTCACTCTTTTTTCTTTAGGAACCTGTATATGATCATGGTATGAGAAAGGTAGATGGATAAAATAACCCAGTGAAATTGTTTCAGCCTTATCTGCAACAGATCTGTAACTTCAGTTTCATAGTTACCTGTTCCTAAACACAAAGCCTACCTTTTATCGATTTGTTGATGAAACAGTGTTATTCAATATTGCAGAATGAGAGCACTTTAATCTTTTAATTTCAAAATTGTTGGTAGCATTAAAAGCTTCTGTGTTGCCTGTGTCATTTGATCTGGGATGTATCATTTAATAATGTATCTCCACCTATCAAAATAAGCCCCTTTTCCTTCCATATCGGTATCTATTCTGTACGTGCTTTTGGTTTTGTTGTAGTTTTAATGAATACTGTGTTAAAACCAAGAACAAGTGGTGTGGGAGTACAGATCCTCATGGAACATTTATTTTGAAGCAACTTTAACGTGTTCTTTATGACTCAATTTTATTGCTCCATCTCGACTCTGTGCTAAGAGACCACTTACTGTGTTTGCTTTCTGGATATGTGTGTTTTGGATATGTTTCTCCTGCTCTATGACAATGCTTACATTTAATATATATATGTATCCTCTTTTACTTCCTGACAACAAGAGTTTGTAAGATGTTATCTTTTTCCTGTGACTGAAAGTTTTGAGTCTTTGAGGAAAAGTGAAGAAAAAAAAAAGAACAGGTTTAACTTGCCAACATCTCAGGAGGTGATGCTTGGATAATTTCCAATTCTGATACAGGTGGTACAGCAGCAGTAGTAGTATCATTTGTATTATTATTATTTTATTTTATGGAGAAAATAAATAATCCTGGAGTTGAGATATTTCCTTGTATAAATTCTACTAAATTAAGTACATGCCTATAAAATTTTGATAAAATAGTACCTTTTCCATTGAAAGATCACTCTTAATGGAAGACTTCTGAGTACCTCTAATGATATCCTTCATCTAGATGACAAATTGAATCATAACTGGACAGAAGAATACATATAATTCTGCAAATCACAGCATTTGAGATTTACATAACTGTACAGTGATTGAGAGCTAAACTTAAAGAACCACTGCAGATAATGAACAGACAAAATTCAAAAGTCAGTGGATCTAAATCCCTTAATAGTTTAATTACAAGAGGGGAAAGTATTAGACAGGAGAGAGATCATTAGCAATGTATTCACGTCTGGGTTTTAGGACCAGTCTTATCAGAAATGTTTATTATTAGCTAAAGAACATATCTATATTAGGAGCATGATAGTGAAACAAAACTAGAAAAAAGTATTGACAAGAAGGAGGATTAGAATAGCTCATAAAATCCAGATAGAAAAATTGAAATTATGAGATAACATTGAGGGCTGGGAAAAGAAATAGAATAAACTGATAAGTAAGATAGACATCTCTTAAGATAGGATGAATATTTTTCTTTCATTGATTCAAGGAAGCTGACCTGATTTCTTGACTAATTTAAGACATAAAATTAGCTGAAATTAATAATATTTCTAGAGACTAATAAAAAGGATTAAAAAAAAAAAAAAAGTTGGGAGGATATTGACAAACTAAAATGGCTGACTCTAGCAACAGACCGTTAAGATGTTTGTGAACTGAAGTTATGACCTGTGTAAGGCATAGGATGAATTAGCTAGAGAAAAAAAGGCAAAAGTATGACCTAAAGCAGTATTTTATGACCTAACTGTAGAAAAGAGTTTAATGAAAAAGAAGGAGATATACTCTTCTCAGAGGTGTCCAGTGAAAAGGTGAGAAACAACAGTTTGTATGTGCAACAAGGAAATGTGAATATAAGAAATAAAATATTGAAAAATACTGGACTTGATAACCTTTTCAGTGTTGTGTTACTATTCAAACAGAAATTGCTCTTAGGAAAGTAATATGGCTTACTACATACACAATATTACACAGCTCATAGTTAGCTTCTAATGCCACAGTCTGCCAGAAGCAACTTCTTCTGCCTGAATTATAGCAGTCTTTTTTAGGGCCATTTCCTCACTTCATTGTTCCTGAGCACCTCAACACCTCCTACTTTTTTTGTTTGTTTGTTTTTCTGAGAGGTACCAACCCTCAATTTTAGGCTGATGATATTGGTATTATGGAGTATTTGCATAGTAAGCACATGCTAAATGGGTAAACATTGTGCTAGTAACACTGGAAATTTAGCTGAAAAAATAGCAGCTGAAAATGCCATGATGATGATAAGATCCATTTTTCAACAATGCCTCTCACTAAGAAGCAGATAACCCAAAGTAGACACTCAGTTCACACACACCACCACAATGGCCAAGGATGGTGTGGGTTAAAAAAAAAAAGAGGATAATTTTTTCCAGTGATCTCTGTTTTGCAGATTCTTGCTCTCCTGCAGCATTCTTCTATTGAGAATATATTTTAACAATTCTATATTGACTGGGTGTGTTCTGTAATGCTCACACAACGTACTGTCACCCCTGCAGAAGCTATTTGATACAAAATTAGCATGTTTTAGGATATAAACCTACAGATTCAAATCACAGAAATGTGTAGTCCTTCCTAAGGTAGAAAGGAGAAAAATGGAGAGAGTGATGAAAAGAATGTTAACAACTTGCATTACTTTTTAAATAATTTACTTAACCTGTCCATTCCTCCAAAAGTAGAGGAGTGTAGGTGATTTTGTGTGGGTGTTTTGGCGGCTGAAAAGGCCATTCTTGGAGACAAGGAAAGCAACGTGTACAAGCATTTTTGCCCATAAATACTGGCCTAGCAGAATATCTAAAAATGCAAATATAACACTTTTAATTCATACATTATTTAATAGCATTTGGAATTCTAAAGAAAATATGCTAACAAGTAACTTCTTCCTATATATAAAAAATATATGGAAAATCTATCCCTTAACCACCTGCCTATGAAATATGGAAACTAAAAGGAAGAAGACTTCATTTTTTAAGACATAAAAAGAAACAATGATGACCAGGGTTTATGATGTAGGGTTAACCTATATTTCGATTTAATATAGGCACTGAAAAGCCACATCAAACTAAATAACAGAATGGCAGAGGCTGGCAGGTACCTCTGGAGGCCATCTGGTTCAACCCGCTGCTCAAGAGCAGGGTGCCCAGGACCATGTCCAAATGTTTTTTGAAAATCTCCACAACCTCTCTGGGCAACCCGCTCCAGTGCTCAGTCACCATCATGATAAATAAACGTTTCCTGATGTTCAGGAGGAACCTCCTGTGTTTTAGTTTTTGTCCACTGCCTCTTGTCCTGGCACTGGGCACCACTGAAAAGAGCCTGGCTCCATCCTCATTGCACCTTCCCGTCAGGTATTTATAGACTTTGATCAGATCCCATCTGAGCCTTCTCTTCTCCAAGGCTGAACAGTCCCAGCTCTCTCAGTCTTTGCTCATAGGAGCCTTCAGCAAAGGCTGCAGTGCCTTCAGCATCTTTGTGGTCTTTATTTGGACTCTCTCCAGTAATGCTATGTCCCTCTTGTACTCTGTCACAAATAACATTAAAAAAAATCTTTAAACATTTTTATAAATCTGCTGAAACTACCAAGCCATTCTTTTTATTAGCCTACTCTTGTCTGTAAGATATAGAACCAACAACAGTAAAGATCAACCAGTAAAATCCTTAACTGTTCTTCAAGCAATTCAAATGCTCTGTTTCATTTAAATCTCTTATGTGGCTATAGCATATTGGTCCGGTCAGTATCACTACTTGTTCTGATACATCTCTTTACATAATGATGCAATATTCTCTATATTAATATACAATCACAAACATTTCTTTAGAGTATTTCTAAAATCTTGCTTTATTTTATGATTGTCGTGGTTTAACCTGGCCGGCAGCTAAACACCACACAGCTGTTCGCTCACCCTCCCCTCTTCCTCTCTGGGATGGGGGAGAGAAACGGGAAAGTGAAGCCTGTGGGTTGAGATAAATATAGTTTATTAAGATAGGAAATAATAATAATAATAATAATAATAGTGTGTATGAAACAAGTGATGCACAATGCAATTGCTCACCACCCGCTGACCGATGCCCAGCCCATCCCCGAGCAGCCAGCCCCCTACCCTGGCCAGCCATCCCTATCTATTTTTTAGCATGACATCAGATGGTATGAAATACCCCTTTGACCAGTTGGGGTCAGCTGTCTTGAGTTTGTCCCCTCCCAGCTCTTGCTGCACCCCCAGCCTGCCCGCTGGCAGGACAGAGCGAGAAGCTGAAAAGTCCTTGGCTTAGTGTAAGCATTGCTCTGCAACAATTAAAACATCAGCATGTTATTGTACTGGGTCTGGCTGGGATGTTAACTTTCCCTGCAGCAGCCCATACAGTGCTGCACTCTGCACTTGTAGCTAGAACAGCAGTGGTATCACACCGGTGTTGTGTCTGCTGCTGAGAAGTGCTGGCACAGCAGCAGGACTCTCTCTAACCCTCCAAGGTGTGGGCAAAAAAGTGGGAAAGAAACATCACCAGGGCAGCTGACCTAAACCAACCAAAGGGATATTCCAGACCATATGATGTCACACTCAGCAATAAAAGGTGGAAAAAGGAAGAAGAGGGGAGGGGTGGGCTCTCATTGCGAAAACGTCTGTCCTCCTCCCGAACACCGGCTACGTGTGTTGAGGCCCTGCTTCAAGGACGTGGTCAAGCATTGGTCATTTGTGGGAAGTAGAGAGTAATTTCTTTCCTCTGCACTTCCACATAGCCTTTACTTGCTTTGTTTTTTTATTTCCTTTCCCCCTCCCTCTTCCCCTTTCCCTTTTTTTCCTTTAGTTGAATTTTTTAATTAATAATAATATTTCCTTAATAATATATACTTTTCACTTTAATTAAATTATCTCAACCCGTGAGTTGTTCTTTCCTTTACTTCTTCCCCTCCTCATCTGAGGAGGGGGAGTGAGAGAGCGGTTGTGGTGTTTGGCTGCCTAGCACGGTAAAACCACCACAGTTATCAGCACTCTTCTCATCCTAATCCAAAACATAGCACCCTAACAGCTACTAGGAGGAAAAATAACTGTCCTAACTGAAACCAGGACAATGATCAAGATAAATTTCACTTTATCCCATTAACCCTTTCAAATAACACATGAATGCATTCCAGAAGGTAGAGCTACACAAATGAGTGGTTTTGCGAAGTAACAGTATAGAAGAATTTTTTTTACATTGTGTTGTGAATAGAGAACCATGAGCTGGATTTATAGCAATATTTGAAAGGTTCAACATTTTTTTTTCTAACTCAGAAAGTGAAATATCCAGCTAAGGCATTTCATTTATAGGTTACATTGTCATTACTCTTGTGGGATTATCTGTTAGGAAGTTGTTTGGAAAGGTTCCTAGTCGTTTACTATAACACACACAGTTATAACTGCTGGTCCTACTGATTTTTTTATTAAGACACACTTTCCCACCAAAACTGAATAGTTTTTGTCTGTCAGTAAGGCAACACACCAATATTTATCTAATCTTTCCAAGTGTGTAGTCATTCCTCTATACATTTATGTATCATTTGCAGGGAGACAGTTAATGATCTCTTAATTTAGGTGGTTTTGCAGCTTTGTTAAATATTAATGCTCTGTCTTTGTGTTTCTTCTTTCAAGCCTTTTGATTATTAAGGCCTTTGCACTATTTTGTGTAGGAGGCTGAGCCACTGAATCGTAATTCATAGTTAATTTTCAGATGAGTTATTAATATGATCATCTTTTGTCCCTTGGGATCTTCCTGAGCTATCTTTTAGAATATTGTTATTTTATTATTTATGTGAACTTACAGTAAAAGCATCTGCTGCTACTTGATAACCAGCACTGACTTCAGCAAAAGGTTAAGAACAAGTAGGCATTAGAACTTTTACAACTGAACCCTAATAACTTATCTCCACTAAAAATAATTTGTGAGTAAATTTAAACAAATGCATATATAGTTTTCAAATCAAGATGACACAGTCTATTCAGTGACAAGCTGTAATAATATCAGAGGCCTTGGAGTGAAACTATGGATGTTGATATATCTGTGACTAAGTTACACCATGCAGCTCTTATGTCTAAATGTTTTAACGAATAGTAGCTAAATGACCAATTATATGTATGGATGTACACAATCCACAAGCAAAGATTAAACTCATCTCTTTGACTTTTCAGTGTGAACAGATTTCCCTAAAGATTATTAAGAACTTTTTCCCAATAACTTTCTACATATTTTGTGGCTTTACAGATTTGACTTTCCTCTGAGGTACCAACATCCCTATGATGAAGTTTTAAAAGCAAATGCAACAGCATTTAGTGAGGAATGTGATGCTGCCCAGCTGTGTTTTATGACACTGGCTGTTTTAGTAAATTGGGTTCTGCTCTTCAGTGTGGTTTTGCTGTGAGCCTGTCATTGCCTCCACTTGCCACATGTAGGTTTGGCTCTCCAAGCAGTTTTGATGCATGTGAACTAGATATTCCCAGTGCTTCAAGGGGACTAAAACCAGCCCCTTAACTACACCACCATCATATGTAGTGAAAGTGTTTCGCCTGAGAGCTAGAATTAATCTAATCTGAAGCAAAGCCTCTGGCCCCACAAAATACATATGTGCACAGGTCTCAGCATCAGCCACTTCTATCTAGTGATAAGCAGCTCTATTGCACCTAATTGCTTGCTAATGCAGGAACAGACTTTTAGTGTCCCCAGTTTACCAGGTCATTCACATCTAAACATTTCTGCTACTTTTTGAATGCAAAAAAGGCACAAAGGAGCAGAGTGCCCCAGGGAGTTTTTAGGTGGAACATAAACTTACCTAGGTAGCATCAGTTAGCTTGGACAGCATTTTTTACTTCAATCTTTTTTTATAACTGGTCTTTACCTTTATGTGTATACATATACTATATGCCATGTATATGTATATATACATACTATATGTAGATCTACATTTATGTATTTCTGTTTTATTATATAAATTATATAAATTACTTTTGTCAATGCCAGGTAGCAATATTTGGCTCTGGGGTCTATAATGCTTCCTGCTGTGTCAACTACATGTCCAGAAAACTTGTACCTCAGTAAGCAATTGCTTTTTTTTTGTTGTTGTTGTTGTTGTTGTTGTTGTTGTTGTTGTTGTTGTTGTTTTTAAGTTGTTTTTTACTGATATTATAGATTATTGCTTGGTCTTGTCTCATTCTCTTTTTCTTTTTTAAGAAAATGATCATGAATAACTCCTAAAGGTATGATTTTTGTAGGTCTTATCATTGTTGCTAAGTATTCTCTAACACCTCTCTTCCTGATAGCAATGTCAGCACCCAAAACAGACTTTCCCCATCTTTTAAGTAAATAATGTGATTAAGAAATTCTGCAAAAGACAAAAGTATTTTCCAATAGGTTTGTAATATATAAATCCTAAACTATTCAGTGATTTCTTTTTCTTTACAAATCATGATCTTTTCCAACATTATTTTTGTTTAGAGTATTTAGCTGTCAAGCCACGTACAACAGAGATATAGGTACCACAATTCTTGGCTTTACAAGACCTTTTTTGTGGTATCTGATCCCCAAAGCAAACTTATGCAATGCCCAAGAAAAATTAAATGCCTCAAAGCTGAAGATGATAGAAAACAGAACAGTGTTAGCAGTCTGGGAAAGACTGATGATACCTGAAATAACTTAACTGAAGAATGACGTATTTTTCTACTAAGGATGTGTAGTCCTACACACCTTATCGTAACTTAATACCACACTATAATATCATGTGATAATAATAGGTACATTTAAGTCAATCCAAAAGGGGTTACTCTCTACTTAAGTAACTAAATTAGAAGCCAAGATCCCCTGCAGAGAACGTAATCTTTACTCTTGGACAACTGTTCTCTAGTCTAGTGTTGTATTCAGTAACTCAGTGTGTAATCTTGGTGTGGGACTCATTCTTGTCTTTCTTTTGACTTTGCTGTTTTAAACCAGTTCTTCTCTTTCTTAGGTGACAACCCCATTAAGAAAGTTCTAAACTAGTCAGAAATCTTTTATTTTTAAAATTTATTTAATTATTATTACTTCCAGATAAAACTGTTCCACCACTCAAAATCTATCAGAAGATGTATGTTTTGGTATTCCAGTAAGCACTGGAGCAAGCCAACTGGCTGAAGGGATCCTGGCTTCCATCCTTTCCTCCAGATAAACCATATCTGCATTGCACAGATACTGTTTCATGTAAAATTCATCAGCATTCCTCAACACATAGGAACCCAGAAATCCCCAATCATTGTGAGCATTACACAGACGAGCCTTCCTTTACTCTTCTTGCTTTCATTTTCTCTGATGCAATTAACTCAATTTTATGAATCATGGAACAATGCCAGAAGTATGGGAAAGAATGAAATCCTGTCAATAAGGATATATTTTGGAGGAACTGGAATGCACTGGAAGGCAGATTGAGAAAAGCAATATATATGAGATCTCTCCCATCTTGAATAAAGGTTCTAATTGCTAGATTGCTTGGGTTTATAGAGCAAAATGGGGAGAGAAATCTTCCTTGTTCTCTGACTTTGAAGGTACTGGTGCAGTTTATGCTAGGTCCTATTTGATATAAGCACTCTGAAAACATTTTCTGGGTTGCCCAAAATTCATGGAAAAATTCCTATTCTAAGGCTTAGTCATCATATTAGGTGGTAAGATTCTTAGCTGCATAAGAGTTAATACATTTCTGAAAATTCATAAACAACTTGGTGATGGTGTGATATCACTAATATGAAGAACCAAGTAATAAAAAAAGAAACTAAATAAATTTATAATTAGCCAGAAAATTAATGGGCACTCATTGAAGATAAATCTAATAATTTAAGACCAAGCAGGACATTCATCTAAAATGATGCTGATACTGGCATCATGACCATATTTTATGCAAGAACCCTAAGACTAGTGCCTTAATCTGGCAGTGAGGTGCTTAAATTCACAGCTGGAGGTGTACATCCTGTATATCTTTATATTGAAAGAGATATTGGGAAAAAAAATAAAAATAAAAGGAGAGAAATTCTGAAATAAGTGTAGTAATCCAAGATTCCTAGTCCTGGTTATTGCAAATAATTACTACTAGTTAGTAAATAATAACTACTTAGTTTACAAAAACAAACACCAAGCAAACAAACAAACAAAAATTCCAACCCTGTAGCCTCCAAAATACTTCATTCTTTGCTGTGTAGTAATAGGTAGATGTCTATGAAGTTTATAGAGAATAGTAAGCAACTGAAAAATCAAAAGAGCATTCCTGCAAGTCTAAATTCAGGTAGAGATGATCATATCCCAAAAGCGTTGTGAAGCAAATGACTCTCTCCCATTGTTTATAAACAGAATATAGGCTCTTAATTTAGGACAACATTATCTCAAGTTATAAAAAGATCTGGCTAGTTTACATGAGACAGTTTGAATCTTAGCCGTATAACAATTTTTCAAGTCAGACAATAAGACTTAAATTTTGTTTGTTTGCAATTTGTAGGCAGCAACTGGGTAGGCATTTTTAATTGCAACTTTGATATTCAATATCCAACTAAATCCTACTTGTAGGCCTCTATAGTCTTTTCTGGTGTGGACCTGTGTCCCCGACACAGTTCTTTGGTCTTATTTGGATATACAAGAGGCCACAGTCTGCCGTGAAAGTCTGCTGCAGCTTGTATTTTTTACATGTATCAAAGTTAATGCAGCATTTTCCTTGGATCAATAGTTTTGAATTAGAACATTAAGTTCGAAGACAGATTTTAAGCTCTGGATATATTGCAGATTTATAGATAAGCCTGCTAAGCATTTTTTTTTTCCAAACTTTACATTGTAACAAGGTCCTATGATATACTTTATAAAGTTAAAAAGATGCATGCCTGCCTCATGCATTTTGAAAGGATCTATATTTGATACATCACAGCAGTAATGTAACTGATTCTTCATGTAAGAGATGTTTAAATTTATTTTACTGCTTAAAGAACCAAGAGTGAATTCCTATGAAGTCATTGTTTCCTTGATCACTGGAAGATGGCTGGGAGAGATAACAGCATTCAATAGTGTCAGAGCTGGCTCTTATTTGTGTGATAGTGAATAATGATTTTTAAGTTTTTTTTTTTTATGTTTTTTTTTTTTTTTGTAGTTATTTGTTTGTTTGATTTGGTTTGGTTTGTTTTTACTGAAAAGAAAAGATAGAGATGCTAGGGATGTGGAAAAGAGAGAGAGCAGACTGAACTATCCTGTTTGTTTTCTATTTTACTTATTCATTGGAGAGTCTATTTCTATCCATTTTAACTTGTTAATGTTAAAGATACTCAGCAGAGAAAATAGATTTTCAAAATAACTCATCCTATAGTTTACAAAATATCTGACAATTTAAGTTGTAAAGGTAAATATTTAAATGTTATGAAAACTAATACAATTTTGTGTGACCTCTCAAAAAAAGTAGTATTTCACCAGACAGGAAAAAAATATGAAAACAAATCACATTGCAGAGTTCTGCTGGAAGATTAATGTACTGTATATTCATGACCTGCCTCTGCCAGTGAAAATAAAGGTGCATATTTTTTTTCAGCCTCTTGACCTTGTCAGCCCTTTGACTATAAGAGAATACATGTGCCCTTGGAAATAATTTTTGTTTAACAACATAAGGCATATGTGACATCCACTAATTATATCACAGCATTTAATAAGTAGCTATCCAAATCTTTAGTTTGCATGTTTTACATTTTAATTCTAAAACTTAATAATGTACATATTTTTAATTTTCTTTTGAAATACTAATTATACATAATTTCAACATCAAATAAGGTACTATTCTGCTTTATTTTTCCTCATAACTACTAAATTGTGCAACATAGTAGCATAAAACTAGCAATATCATTCAGTGACTCATTTTCTAATTTATATGAAAGAACTGGTTATTTCATTGACTAAATACATGTTGCACTTGAAGAATTCCAAGGCATGCATCTAGAAATTAAACTGTGGGGAAAAAAAAAAAAAAAAAAAAAAAAAATCTTTGTTACATTGTGTCAAATTATGCTCTAGAAATATGCAATATTAGTTGTGTGGTATTTTCCACAAGAGGAAGATCAGAATGTAAGCTTTTGAGTACAACGGTTATCTTCTAGGTCACAGAAGCTGGAGCCCTTCCTTTCATCTATTGTTAGATCTGCTGTGGCTAGTTAGGCTGGCCAAATGCAGCCTAAGTAGATGTGAGATGATGGTAGCTAGTAAATGTAAGGATGTATGTTTGTACCTTTTGTCAACAAGCTCTGTATAAAAAATTCAAACACACAAACACGCACACACACATTACACATATTGTAGGAAAAAAAAGTAAACATAGCCAATAAGTTTAAAATAGTTATCGTTAGCTGCCATCACTAAGTCATTTTGACATCAGGTTCAGTGAAAATTAGAAATGCAAAAGTGATAGTAAATAAAATGCTTTGGGCTTTAAAATGATGCCCATTATTTTATGTCCATGCTTCAATGAATGAAATTAAAGAGCTCCAGTAGCATAATAAATAAGTCCATTTTACATCTTTCAGTAAGGTTTAATTTTCCTCCCATACACACACACATATATATATTTTTATCACAGCACAACTATACTCAGCAGGAAATGGCACCTTGAGGAAATCTTGATTTTAAACAGATTTCAAGACCCTTATGTAACCTAGATTATGTTAAAATTATTCAAATAATCTTGCTAACAAAGAAAAATGTGTTATTGTTATAAAAATTTGATTACAGTAGGTTTCTTTCTAAGCAACCCTAGCAGAACTTGAATTGAGCATAAAGAAATTCTTGTTTTAAGTGTAACTACACAGATTAAAATGAGTCTTATTCATTGATTTAACTGCTGTGGTTATGCAGTTTTTGACTGGTAATGACAGTAGTCTCCTTTATTTTAATATATGTCTGGCATACAGGATGTTCTTCAGAGCAGATTACTTCCAAGGGAAAAATGGCAGTCAGAAATATGTCAGAGAACCTGCACAGTTTAACAACCAAGAGAAATTTCTTACTGATCGACGTTACAGCTTTTGCTTTGGGAAAGACTTACTGCAACACATTGGTGATCTTTCGCTGTACCTTAATATGTTTAAGGACTAAAAATAGAAGATGTAGGAAATTAAACAATAAATAATAAAACAACTTCCAAATAAAAAGAAATAAGTTCATGTTCAGTAAATGTATCCTCTTACAAGAAAGAATTACTTGTGAAAAATGTCGAAAAACTTTGGTGTAAACATGGTGTATACATATACCAAATTCTTTTAAATAATTTTAAATAATTTTAAAATAATTAGTAAATATTTAACATTTTATAGTAACTGACCATATGTACACCATAGTTTAAGCCAGGGAAACTGTAGACAATGTGTAACTAATAGAGTGACAAAGGTTGATGTAAAGACTGTTTCGGGAGTGGCAGCAGTGCAGCCTCTGTCCAATCTCTATTCATGTTCATGTTGTGGGTCCCGAGTGTGTTTCCAGAGGGCTGTGACTGCAGTGTTCTTCAACAGCGATGGACTGTGCTTGGGCATTCAACAGGGCCTTTTGGGCTCCCTGGCAAGGAAAGTACTTCCAGTACTTGCCCCATCCCTAGTCTGTTTGTAAAATGTTCTGATCAATGTTAATACTTCCCATAAGAAAATTTCATGGCATAAATCATGCAAAAGGGAATCAGGCTTGAACTTCTGGGCTCACAAACTTTGCCATCATGCTCCCAAGATCGGTTTGTACCTTTGTATGGCAGTCAATGCTGCCAGAAAAAAACAGCTTTTGTTTCTGGAGGTGTGGTGTATATAAACAAATCAGCCTTCTCTTGGTTTCCAAGACTCTCATGCTGACTGCTCTGCAACTTTCATTTTGTGGTGCTCTGTCTATGTGCCAGACAGGCACTTCCTGGAATTTATATCTCTTCTAGAGAGACATAAGCTAGGCTATTTAGAGATGGGTTTGTTATATTTTATATACATATGCAATTGTAAGAGTAAATTAAAGCAGAGAACTAAGAGAGTTTATTCAGAGAAACCAGTCAGCAGAAGACTATGGTCTTCAAAACCATACATTTATTTCCTCTTCAAAAATATTTAATTTGTCCAGAGTTGAAAGTGTTTGTTCTTATCCCTCATGATAATGAAGAGAACGTTCTGAGCCAGCTTCCTTCCTTCACTGCCATTCAGTCATGTACTAATTGTCCTGAAGATTTGACAAGAGAGGATGCTGTCTGGACCATGTCAGAATGCTCTAAAATCACACACCCTTTGGGAAAGACAGCTTAAGCTACTTGAATCAGAGTCCATAGTCAGTCAACATCAAGAAAAGCATCTCCACAAATAGCTCTCTACTAAAGTCCTTTAAATTAATTAGCCCTACTGCATATAACAGCAACATCCAGGGTAAACCAACACTGAATTCTGCTAAAGAAGGCAACTACCTACTCTGGTTTTGAAATAAGGACTGAGTGTTGTTCATTTGGGCACTCAAGCATCTGGTTAGGATGGTTGGAACTCATACGGGAGAGTATAATGTGTAGTAGAGTATATGTAGTATATGTGTAGTAGAGTAGAAAAAATTGGGACACATGAAAAATATTTCAGAACAAAATAAAGACAACTATTTAGGTTTTTGCTAATCAGAATTCTTCAAAGTATTCCAGGGGCCAGCTTTAGTAGCCTTTAGAAAGCAGTGTAGCCTGCTAGAATGGCTGTTTCTGTTTGATGAGAGGGGAGATGGGAAGCAGCCTTGAGCAAGCACCAACAGCTCCTGTATATAATATTAGTCAAGGAACATATTAAGGGCATACACACATCTATTTTGTATTAGTTGACAATGTATTTTATATTAGTTGAAAAGGCACCCTATTATTAGCTGTTGTCGGCCCAGAGATCAGATGTGTCCAGTTTTTACACAAATTTGTGTTATCTGAAAATCCTGGTCTGATCAGCTATGTTGAAAAAGGGGACTTTCTCTGAAAGCCAGAGACAAGAGAGTGTGAGTGCTAACTATGGTCATTCACCACCAGCTGTTCTTGGCTGTATATGTCGTGTTAGACTCTGTTAGGATTCCCCTTCAGTATGTGTGAAGTCTTTGGGTACTTAAGTGGACAGCCTAATAAATCAGAAATCTCTGTCTGTAAGTTATAAGTGTAACTGAGTCTTTAAAGAAGAGTATCATGAATGAAGGTGCAAATGCATCATTGTACATAATGTAGAGACTTTCATGCCTTAGAAGATATGTGCCAGCCTCGGGCAGATGGTTGGTGGATTCCTATAGATCTGAAGGTACACAACGGAAGGTGCTGAGACCTATCCACCTCACCACTTTTTAACTAGCTAAAATATATTTATTATAAAGGCCAGGCTGTTTAGCCAGTGGAAATATTGTCCTACTAGGCATTGTGACAAGATGCTACAGATGCAACCTTGTAGCCCATACATAATCATAAGAACCAAATAATTTATAATACAGTAATTTTGCCAGGGAACACCAAGGACCAGCTATTGCTTTGTGACAAGCACCAGGAGAGCTCTCATGTATGGGAAACAGTCCCACAAGGATGAGCAAGGCACAGCAAGGGGCCTCTCTCCATTGGGTCCATCAATGAACCAGGCCCAGGCAGTTTAGCAGAAGTGAAATAGATAAGTCTACAGCATGGATACCAAGTCCATCAATGAGTCCATGCCAGAGCAAAGGATAGAGACAATCTGCAAATTATGTCTGAAAAGCCCATCCAGAGTTGGACTTCACAGAATCACAGAATAGTCTAGGTTGGAAGAGACCTCCGAGATCACCGAGTCCAACCTCCTACCTAACGCTAACAAATCTTCCACTAAACCATATCCCTAAGCTCTACATCTAAACAACTTCCAACAATACAAGTCCCAGGGCTATCTAGAAGGTGGAGCCATAGAAAAGG
This sequence comes from Oxyura jamaicensis, assembly GCF_011077185.1. Lineage (NCBI taxonomy): Eukaryota > Metazoa > Chordata > Aves > Anseriformes > Anatidae > Oxyura > Oxyura jamaicensis. The sequence goes on along the minus strand of NC_048895.1, from coordinate 95,296,708 downwards.
AGGCCAACACATACACAGCATAGCTCAGGCAGGAACTGATGGCTCAGGGCTGAGCTGAAACCGGGCTCCTGGCCCCATGAGCAGCACTGAGGGGAGGCCCCAGGTGAGGTTGGGCAGAGCTAGTAAGGCCTAATGGTGCCTGACAAATTTATAATTAGAGTTAAATTCTAAAAAAAAAAAAAAAAAAACAAAGTTCAAATGAGGTGTCCAATAATTGCAACACAATTGCAATTGTAAATTGTTGCAACACAATGATAACTATTTTGATTCTTCTTTACCCATTGTTTATTGAGGCACAGAAAAAAAAAAAAAAAAGTTGCAAATAGTTGCAGTACATTATTTGAAACACACATCAAAGGGCTGGAATGATACTGTTGACCCTACTGAATATTTAATTTTCAGAAGTACACGTAAGAAAAATGAGGCTCATGAGAGGCCTCGCTAATTAGGAGTTTTGCTATTTGGCATAAGCAACTGAATTACAAGAATAGACCTTTTCCCCAGAAGAAGCTGTAATTAACTGGGGAATTGAGCATGGAATATTATAACTTGCTTGTCTGGAATATATAGACAAGTAGCAGGACTTATTTAGTATTAAGCTTTTTGATAAGTCACTCATGAGATTAAGTTGTAATAATAAGGTAGAATTGAAATAAATATACAAAAGTGATTTGCATAGCCATAAGAATTTAAAAAATTGCATTTCTGTAACATCAAGGACAGAGAAGAGAAATGCTTAAAAAATGAGCACAAAAAGAAAACAGTATTTGTAAGGTCTGAAAAATAGATTTACTGGAACTTCCTGGCTAGAAATACCAGGTTAAGCAGTTCTTGTCCTGCTGCTCTGTGGTATTCTCCTGAGCAGAAGACAACTGCTTTAATTTTAACAAAACAAAACAAAACAACTAAAAACAGAAGCCTGAGTTTCTGCTGAAAGATACCTGACAAAAGTAAAAAAATAAACTAGCAACCAGCAGAAGTAATAAATGTTTATTGCATTCTATCTAATGAATGAATGCATCTCTTACATATGGCATATTTCAGCATCTTTCTATAGATTTCTAGACAGGCAGAGCTGCATCTGGCTCAGCAAAAATATTTTAAAGAAAATATTTATTTGTACTTCATGGTCTTGTCAAAAGCAAGCAACAGACAGGAGACCTTACCTTAGCAGTAAGAAATTCCTGAAAAGAAAACTAATCCACATCCTCTCCAATGACTCCACTGGTTATTTTTTTATATTACTTCACTTCTTTTCTCTCTCTCTTTTTTTTTTTTTTTTTTTTTTGGCACTGTTTTAAGAAAAATTACACAGCAAAAGTGTCATAAATGCTTTCAGCAAGGGGAATGGAAATATTTGTTTCCTAAGACTGGTTGATCTCAGTAAGATTTACTGAAGAGGAATGATTTAAAATCTACGAACATTTTAGCAAAAGAACAACATAATAGCATACATGAATGCATAATATCTAATTGTCAGGCAGAAAAGGAAAGCAGCACTAATAAGAAAAGTAAATAAATGAGAACAATATGTTTAAGTTGATTTTCTAAGAAAATGAAGCACCTGAGATTATACTCGTCTGTTTATCTGCCTAGAATACTCCTCTGAGAAGCATCAGCTAAATCTGATACCTGTGTTTGATAAAGAAGTGGCTGTGAGAAAAGTTATTTAATTCCTACAGATTTCTGTAAAATCATTTTTGCTTGCATGCTGTTAATGCCCTTTATTAATGCCCTTTGTTAATGCCCTCTTTTTAAAAATTACAGATTTTAGCACATACCTGTGTTAGCAGTAGTAAATGACACTGACACAGTATGGTGGCTGATAGGGAATATCCTGAGGGAATGGAAAAATAAAAGATCATGGTGGTAAGAAAGATTAGGGCCAGATTTGGTTCAAGGCTAAGATACCCAAACGTAAACTGTCTGAATGTAGGTTTCTACATTCTCATAATAGTCAATGGTAACACTATCAGTGAGGCAGAAGAGGGATTCAGTTCAGCCTGACAGAATGTGACTGGTCGGTGGGCTTATCTCTGACACAAACTGTGGAGAATATTTGTGGTATACCACTATTCAGAGAACTTCAGTATTTAAAGAGCATTTAAAAACTTTTAAACCTTGTGCTGAAGAATTATGATCATTCTATTGTAACATTAGAATGAGACCTTTTGTGCAAGAATTTTGTGTCCTGATGATACAGAAAAAGAGGTGTATGGGCACAGAGCTTATAATTAGAATTATGCATCATTGGAGAATCCATTTAGTAAAACAATTTATGCACTTACAGAGGGCTAACAAGTCCTCCTGAATATATATATGCTATTTCACAGATTCAGTAATGGCAGGCAGTAGCATTTTTTTAACAATAAAATTTAGTAACCATCCTGTCTGAATAACTAGAGGCTACAGTTACCCTTACTTCAAACATCTTAGATTTTAAAATCTTGGATTAATTTTTCTGACCATACACTCTAATTAGAATCTCCTTAATGCTTTCCATTAATATAAAAGTCACAACATCTTGGTTTACAGACTAAATTTCTAATTAAATTGCCCAAAACTATGATTAAAAAATCCTTTAGGAATTGGTTCTGTTTTATCTGTAGTAATGAGTCTTCCATATTGTCTACTTTTTTACACAGCAGTTATAAAGCTTTTGACTCTGTGATTCCTGTTTCCCCAGGGCTCTATTTCAACATATATCAGCACAAGGGGATGAGCAAGTTTTCAAGGTAACAGTTTCTGTTAACTTAATAAAAAATTAAAATTTATCGAAAGGTTCCATTGGCCAATGAACACCTAGACGGAGCTTTTATTTTAACAAAAAAATAATTAGGGTAGAAAATGTAATTATTTCTAAATGTAAAAGATGATACTCTGAAATAATGCTATGATAAAGAAATGAAAATATAGTTCATGTTTGTTACTATTCCTGTGAAATTAAGCTGTTAATAAAATGAATACTTTGCATATAGTCTTGTATTTAATATCATGCATACTATGTTAAGTATAATGAACTTATTGAGGCGCACCTGGGGGACAAAGCAGTCATTGGTCCCAGCCAGCATGGGTTTGTGAAGGGTAGGTCCTGCCTAACTAACTTGATTTCCTTTTATGATAAGATCACCCGTATGGTGGACCAAGGGAAACCAGCTGATGTGATTTTTTTGGGCTTCAGCAAGGCTTTTGACATGGTCTCCCATAGGATCCTACTGGACAAAATGTCCACCATACAACTAAATAAAAACATCATACAATGGGTGAGCAATTGGCTAACGGGCAGGGCCCAAAGGGTTATGGTAAATGGGGCTGCGTCAGGCTGGCGGGCGGTCACCAGTGGGGTCCCTCAAGGCTCCATTTTAGGGCCGGTACTTTTCAATATTTTTATAAACGATCTGGATGTAGAAATAGAAGGTATTTTGAGCAAGTTTGCTGATGACACCAAACTTGGAGGAGTTGTGGACTCGAATGAGGGTGGAAAGGCCTTGCAGAGGGATCTGGATAGGTTGGAGAGCTGGGCGATCACCAACCGCATGAAGTTCAATAAGAGCAAGTGCCGGGTCCTGCACCTGGGACGGGGAAACCCTGGCTGCACGTACAGACTGGGCGATGAGACGCTGGAGAGCAGCCTAGAAGAGAGGGATCTGGGGGTTGTGGTAGACAGCAAGTTGAATATGAGCCAGCAGTGTGCCCTGGCAGCCAGGAGGGCCAACCGTGTCCTGGGGTGCATCAAGCACGGCATCGCTAGTAGGTCAAGGGAGGTGATTGTCCCGCTCTACTCTGCACTGGTGTGGCCTCACCTCGAGTACTGTGTGCAGTTCTGGGCACCACAGTATAAAAAGGATATGAAAGTGTTGGAGAGTGTCCAGAGGAAGGCTACGAAGATGGTGAAAGGCCTGGAGGGGAAGACGTACGAAGAACGGCTGAGGTCACTGGGCCTGTTCAGCCTGGAGAAGAGGAGGCTGAGAGGAGACCTCATCACAGTCTACAACTTCCTCGTAAGGGGGTGTCGAGAGGCAGGAGACCTTTTCTCCATTAACACCAGTGACAGGACCCGCGGGAACGGGGTTAAGCTGAGGCAGGGGAAATTTAGGCTTGACATCAGGAGGGGGTTCTTCACAGAGAGGGTGGTTGCACACTGGAACAGGCTCCCCAAGGAAGTTGTCACTGCACCGAGCCTGTCTGAATTTAAGAAGAGATTGGACTGTGCACTTAGTCACATGGTCTGAACTTTTGGGTAGACCTGTGCGGTGTCAAGAGTTGGACTTGATGATCCTTAAGGGTCCCTTCCAACTCAGGATATTCTATGATTCTATGATTCTATGAATATTATTCTTTTAATAATCAATGCACTATTTCAGTACTCTAACACCACCATTTCAGTGGTGTGTCTATTCTTTAGTTGTCTTGCAAATGAGCAGCCAAAGAAGCAAGTTTGAGAGAATGCTGTCTTTTAATGAATAAGACATTCAGCCAAAGAAGCAAATTTGAGAGAATGCTGTTTTTTTAATGAATAAATGTCATTGTTAAAGTCATTTGGACATTGTGCACGCATATAAGCATTTTTCATGCATTGTGTTTACAGCAATTATGACCATAGTTAATATGCCCCTTCAGACAGGACTGAATTGAAAACTGAAAAAAATACTGATAATAAACATTGTAAACAGTATGCTTTCTCATGGAAAAATAGTAGTAGTAACAATTTTAAAACAACTTTATATAGTGTGAAGCTAACCAAATTCTGCTGTGATGAATTCTTACAGACGGAGAATTACAAAAGCAGGATCCCAGATAAAAATCCCCTAAATCCACTATATTTTATCCTCACATATCTGCTGTAAAAGCCTAATACAGCAGATCTGTCAGGTGCCATGTACACCAAAGGTGCCATACAGGGGATCTAACTGGAGCAGTTGTGTCTTGGATCAAAACAAACAAACAAACAAACAATCCACTTCATCAGACCAGGATTGTTAAAGGAGTGTCACTGAACATCGCTTTCAGTCAGCTACAAGAATTAAAGTTATCAGTGATATTTAGCAGGGTAACAGCAACCTACAGACTCATTGAGGATGGAGCAAGACCTCAAGACAAATGGATAAAAGTCTTTGAAAGTTTTAAGAGGTCTTCATGGATGGATATTAAATCAGTTTGTTATAATGACAAAAACAAAGATCCCCATCATCAGAGACAAAGCATGCATCTTCATCAGAAGCTGTAGATAAAAATAAAAAAATAAAAAAAAAATAAAAAAAAATGGTTATTCATCTGCTAAGGAAAATAACTTAGAAAAAAAATGGTCAAACAGCTTCCAACGGCCAGGCATATCCTTCATTTATTTATTCAAATGGTTCACATCTGATCAAAAGTACCCTCTGTTTTCTTCGGCTTAGGAAAAGGTAATGTTTTTTAAATCTGTATATTTCCATTCACTGCCTCACATATATAGGCAACATAATGCCATTGTAAAATAGCTAAACATAAGATCTATATGAATGATAGTGCAACACAAAAATAAATCAAAGCAGCTTTGCATGCACTGGAAACTTTATGGGATCTTACACATAAGCACCCTCATAAAGAATTAGCAGTTCTACAGCACAGTCCTCTGAAGGGTCTTTTAGAGTAAACCAGAGGGTGTTTAAGCAAAGACGTACACATATAACTCACGCTTCTACACAGAGAAAAAAAAATCCAAAAGTTTATTTGGGAACTTAAGATGAAGAAATTATGCTTAATTATTACCTAAAGCATCCCAAGGGAGAATGTTTATTTAATGTTATATTTTGCAATTTAAATATAATTAGCATGATGTTAGCAATTCCAACAACAAACACATAAATTGGCAATTCAAAATGCTGACTTGATTTCATTTTTGTTCAATGTAAATATACATCCTAGAAATAGTTCTTGCTTTGTTTAACAAATTGTTATAATAGAGAATAGAGACTATTAGACATGCTTGACTACAAGAAAAAGAGAAGCTGAAGGTGCCAAATATTTCTCAGAAGGATATTGCAGTGATCTGTCCATAAAATGTAACTGCAACTGTTACTTGTTTGGTGGTGACTGAAATGTTTTACCATAAATACACCTTTTTGGAGACTGGCTTCACAGAGCACATTTCACTGTGCAGACCAGAGCCACGGGACTGCCCCGCTCTACATCTCTGTTTTGGGGCTGTTTCTCAGAACAGAACAGCTCGCACAGCAGGACCAAATGATGTCACACACATACGTGCTTTCTTTTTGAATCTCTCTAAAAGAGAACATTTTTAAAGTTGCAGAAACTTGTTCAGAAACAATCTATTACTTATTACCCTAAGGCTACCTAGCATTCAGAACAAACACATAGGCAGGCCATGTAAATATATTGATCCTTTTCTACCTGTTCTACTCTCTCAACAGCCTGAGTGGGTCTCCAACCTTCTGGACTTGGAGCATGTGGCTTCCTGCAGTGTCACAATCTGGTTCACTATTCCCCCATCCATTACCCCATTCCATCCTAGCTGATTACTCAAGTATCTTGGATTTTGTGGTCCATTTTTCATAGCAGATGTAGGCCAGGAAGCACATATTTTGCCAGCATGGAGTAATAGCTTTCTGCTGTATCCTGAGGAGGTCTTTCACATTTTTCTTGTTATCACTTAATTTTCAACCCTTTTTAACTCCCAATCACTTGCTTCCAATACTCTTCAAAGTGTTTTTTTTTTTTGTTGTTGTTGTTGTTTGTTTGTTTTTTTTGTAACTTGGGGAAAATAAGTTTATATGCACAAACTGATGCACTTTGCATACATGTTTTTTTTATTATTATTATTATTATTATTAATGTATACATTCAGGAACTATCATAGTGTCTTCATTTTGACTTTCTCATCAAACTGAGTTTCTACAAATCCTGTTGATTCCAGCTGTAACAAGATTACTCTATAAGTGTCCATTAAAATATGACTGTAGAATCACATAATTGTAAAATAAAATAATTTATGGGCCACTTCAGCTTACTTTCTATTAAATTTATTTTTTATGATTTGGTAAATTTGCACTTGCTTTTTCAGAAGTAGATGAGGGATTTTTCAAGCAAGTATCATGAACTGAAATTATACAGATACTTTAAAAAAGCAGTTATTTAAAAATTTTGAAAGCCATTATAAATATATATCTGTATTTATATTAGAATTAAGCAAATAACTCAGTAGAAACTAATTATTTAACTTACATTTTTTGCTTCCACACTGCTAATTGATTGCTTATATATATTAAAATAAGCTATTGCTTAAACTTTAAAATCACTTTGACGATTGATCATCATTTTCTATATCTATTGCATATTCACTCTTTGAGTTGTGATGGTGAGTTGCAGTTGGCCAAATTAAACATCTGCTCATATGACTGATGGAGGGAACCCTTCTGACACTAATAATTTCAAGTACATCTGAAGTCTGTGTTTGCATGTGTCAGTATAAAACTCAAGTTCTGCAACGGGACATCAAACCTTTGGTGACTATATGTCACCAACATGAGAAGTTAACAAAATTGTCCTGGAATTTGATAAGAAAGAAGAATATCCACACTGAATTATGTAACTTCTGGAGTTCTTAGAGAGTCATAAGGCTGAAGTAAGAAACAGGTATGACAAAGCATCACTTTCTATGTATTACATAGACATTCAAGACATTCATGACATTACAAGACATTCAGATTGCCTTATTTCCTCAGATGTGATTATGGGAAAGTATATCTGACATGGCTTGATTAAAACAGTTTAAGAGAAAAGATCTGTGGATTTTTTTTTATACAACAAGCCCCAAAAATTTATTTGGTGTTGAACAAGTTCAGGTAATCCATAAATCATTTTAACTAAATTATGAAGAGAAATTAGTATATCTGTACTATTAAGGAAAAATCTGTTGATTTACAATTGGTAATATCTGTAACTTAATTAAGTCTTGATTAAACACAACCATAATTAGAAACACTTCTTCCTTCAATAAAGGAATAGCAGCTTTATAGAAATAAGAACCGTATTCAGTGGCGTCACTTGAAATGCATGTGCATTGTATAAAAGCTCTTAATTATTGTCAGAGCAGAGACTGAACCAATATCCTGCATCAGGGCAGCTTTTGCTTCCTTTTCACATCTCATCATTATAGTTTGTTTGTTTCTTTGTTTGTTTTAAATTTAAAATTATTAAAAAATATATATAAAAAAAATCCTTCATAATGCCTACTGGCATGTGCTGTCTTTGTACCAGCATCCTAATTAAGAGAATTCCATAACAGGTAAAACACTAAAATTGTGAATTGTGCTTCTGCTCATTTTACTGTAAGTGTTAAACTTGATCCACAAGGCTAGGGAGATTGGCCCTTTATTTTCAATGGGATTAAATATGTGCTTCTTTAAGCTGGTCATTGTTCTCAAAAAATGTTTGCCTGCCTCTTCCAATGTCTTTTGGGAATCAAGAGGACAGATTTTCTAGTTCAGTTGAGTCTTTGTGAGTGGGTACAATGCTGCAAAAAGTTAGAATTAATACTTGTGAAGAGGATTGTCTAATACAAATGGGCATCACTAGATGTCACTATTGCAAACGGTCTCATGGTTCTATTTAGACAAAAAAACAGGACATATGTTTTTAAAAAGAACTTTCTGGCAGGTGAGCATCTTCTGTTTGATCTGGAAAATGCATTGCACATTTTGGTTGTTCCAGTATCAGTAAGGTGACAAATGGTTCAAGGAAAAGTCAGTTTTTAATTCCATGCTTTATTTGTGCGTTACATAGTGTGGGTGATAAAAAATGTAGTGGTTGGACTACCTAAATGACAGCCATTCTTATGGTGGTCTACTCCTTGGGGTTACTTAATGAATAATGTGGTCAGAAAGAAAAGAAATGTATATTTATGAGATGCAATATTTTGAAATATATAAACTATATCTGACTGAAATATACCTTTATGATTTCAGCATGAATTTGAAGTTGCCTTTACCTTGTGGGGAGCAAAGGTCCACCCTGTGTTATCCTGTGAGGTTGCAATCCTGTTTTTGGTGGAGAGATCAGACTCCCAGATATCAAATCAAGTGGCACATGTTATTTGGTGTTTATTACTTAAGGGTCAAGACTCAGATGTAGGTCTCTGAGATTTGTATCTTTAGAAATTTCTACAAGCCAAGGTCCAACCTTGGTATCAAGATAAAAAGTCTTCTTCCCATTTCCATTGGCAATGATGAACCTTCTGTGTGGATACAATACAACATAGGTATGATAGCTAAACAACAGTGTCTTCTAATGCAACAACAATGACCAGTTATTAAAAAAAAAAAAAAAAAAAAAAAAAAAAAAAGGTTAATATTGTCTGATATTATCAACGCATAATTATAAAGCTATTTCGAGAAACAAATGAACAATGAAATATCCAGGCCAAAATAAAATGTAGTACAACTGAAAAGAGGCTAAAGCATGAACACTTGTTATTATTATTATTATTATTTTTTCTGCTGCTGAAGTAATTTAAAATGTTTGAAGTTGTTGCTTCTAATTATGAAATCTTATCAGTTCACTCCTAAAAATTTCAGAGTCAGTCTAGAGGGAGAACTAGAAATTATTTAATTAATGTACTCCAAATAGTCAAGCTTAAACTATGTCTCATTAAAAAGCCTCCCCCACTGTTGCTGTTGGCTTCTGGAAATTCAGTGTTTCTACTTTGTCCAGGGCTAAAGCTAAAATAATAGGTAATTAAGGAAACATTAAACTATTGTTTATCTCAAATTAAAGAAGTTTTATGATGCAGAAACTACAGAATAAAGTGATTCTGCAAAACACAATGAACAAAGTTAACTGGAGCACCGCTAGAACATCAACTACCAATGAAATATACAGTAGAATAGTATTAATTTGCTGATCTCTTATCTTGGTTAGGCAGATCAATGCCTTAATTCCAGTTGTTTCAAGTAGTAAACACATGTAGCATTCCTTTTACTTATGGTGATAATCATCATTATGTACAGGGACCATGTAACCATGAAACACCGTTAGAGGGAAATAAAATACTGATGCTATAATTCTTTGGGTTCATGTTTATTGGCTTCATTAGTTCATGTTTAATGGCTTAGCATGCTTGTATCAAGCACCTGTCTTACACAGTTTTACCCAAATGCCATTGCAATTGCATTTTTCTTCTTTCAGTTGTTAAGTTGTAGAATCACAGAATATCCCGAGTTTGAAAAAAGACCAATAAGGAACATCAAATCCAACTCACAGCTCCACACATGATCACCCAAAAGTCAGACCATGTGTCTGAGAGCATTGCACAAATGCTTTTTGAACTCCAGCAGGCTTGGAGCCATGATCACTGCCCTGAGGAACCTGTTTCAGTACCTGAACTGATTTAACAAAGAAACCTACCATCATCAAAACACTTGGATATACCCTGGAATTTAAAATGTGCAATAATTATTCCAACATTGTGTTTCATTCCAAGATTTCACATTTGACACACTGCACTCCTTAACCATTAATGTATTTAGGCATATATGAGGCATTAATGTATTTAGGCATATATTAAATTGCTAAAAGAATTTTTTGTTGCATCTCTGTAAAATTTGTTAATTACCATTACAGTAATCAGCTAATGTCTCCCTCTCAAAAAAAAAAAAAATATTCTACTGATATATTTTTTTTTTCTTTTCAGCCTACTCGATTTTAAACTATTCACTTTTTTAAAAAATACAGATGTCACTCTAAGTATGAAACACCCCTTCCTTACCTGGGATTGATTCAGTGTCTCTTAGTAGTTGTTTTTGCATACTAGTTTTATCATAACATTCTAATTATCAGAATAAAAAACCAAAACAGTTGTTATTAAAGAAGTGTTTGAGGATGTCCCAACTAGAAACAAATAGCCTGATCTTGGTACACTATAAATGAGCCTTACATGGATACCCAAGTCATTATTTTTTTTTTTTTTTTCTTCTGAAAATCATCTCCTAAAGACACAGCTGGAAACCTCAGTCATTAACACTCAAACTACTTGAAATAATTATAGTTCTATACATAGTGTTAGAGGAGAGACACCTGAAGACGGTCTTTTATTTTTTATTATTTTTTATTATTATTTATTATTTTTTATTATTTTTTTCAGCTGCCTGCTAGATATTGTTCAGCACTCAGTAAAATGCATTGATATAGAGTGAAAACAAAAGCTATATTTATATACATATACAGCCTCAGGAAGTTTAAATGAACTCTGCTGAATTATTTTGGACATCTAGCAACAGAACCTGAAAGAGACAGTCTTAAACATTTCCTTCTACTTACGCATTTCTGGGCAGTAACTAAACTCCCTAGGAAGTTCTAGAAGACTAGAACTAATTCCCATGAAAATGGTGATTCCTGTGCCCAAAAGGGGGCCTCACAGCATATAACACAGACTGACTGTATAAGCATCAGTCAGGAATTTGTGGCTTTCTATGGAAATCAGGAATTTGTGGCAATCTGTGGCTTTCTACAATGGAGTGACAGCTTCAGTTGACAAAGGAAGATAGACCAATGTCATCTACCTGTGTCGACGGAAGGAAGACAAGAGCACTCAATATGAGTGATCAGCAAGCTTCAATTTATTGGATAGCTCAGTCGCCTTATATTCCTTACATATAATTAGCTCATGCATATTACAAAAGTAAAGCTCATGATTGGTTCTCTCATTTACTTATTTTATCAGTTACTCCCTAATTCTTTCGACTACACTCCCCAAGTAGGTACTTTCCCGAACCGCCAAGGGCAGTCTGTCCTAGTCGCTGATTGGTTCACACAAGCTGTGTACGATGTTTGTTCAGCTCATGGTGGTCCAGCTGACTTATGTCTACGTGACCTCTATCAGTCAACCATTCCTCTACATACCTGGACTTCTGCAAGATCTTTGACACGGACCCACATGACATCCTGGTCTCCAGATTGGAGAAATATGGATTTGATGGGTGGACTATTCAGTGGATAAGGACTTGGCATGAAGGTCTCACCCAGAAAGTTGTGGTCAATGGCTCTATGTCCAAGTGGAGGTTGATGACAAGTGGTGTACCTCAGGAGTTGGTCCTTGGCTTGATACAGTTTAATATCTTAATCAACAACATAGACAGTGGGATCCAGTGCACCCTCAGCAAGTTTGCAGATGACACCAAGTTGAGTGGTGCAGTTGATACAACAGAAGGAAGGGATGTCATCCAAAGGGACCTGAACAAGCTTGAGAATTGGGCCCATGTGAACCGAATGAGGTTCAACAAGTACAAGGTGCTGCACCTGGGCCGGGGCAATCCCAGACATGAGGACAGACTGGGAGAAGAACTCATTGAGAACAGTCCTGTGGAGAAGGACTTGGGGGTTCTGGTGGATGAAAAGCTCAGCATGAGCTGGTATTGCATGCTTGCAGCCCAGAAGGCCAACTGCATCCTGGGCTGCATCACCAGAGGAGTGGCCAGCAGGTCAAGGGAGGTGATTGTCCCCCTCTACTCTACCCCTGTGAAGCCCCACCTGGAGTGCTGCGTCCAGGTCTGGAGTCCCCAGCACAAGAACGATGTGGGTCTGTTAGAGTGAGTCCAGAGGAGGACCTTAAAGATGATCAAAGGTCTGGAGCAGCTCTCCTATGAAGAAAGGCTGAGAGAGCTGGCAGTGTTCAGTGTGGAGAAGAGAAGGCTCTGATGTGACGACATCGAAACCTTTCAGTCCTTAAAGGGACTTATAAAGAAGATGGAGAGTGACTCTTCGCTCAATAAGATAATGATAGAACAAGAGGGAATGGTTTTAAACTAAAGGAGTGGAGATTTATATTAGAGATTAGAAGGAAATTATTCACTCAGAGTGTGGTGAGGTATTGGAACAGGTTTCCCAGAAAGGCTGTGGATGCCCCATCCCTGGAAGTGTTCAAGACCAGGTTAGATGAGGCCCTGGGCAACATGATGCAGGGTGGCATCCCTGCCTATGGCAGAGGGTTGGAACTAGATGACCTTTGAGGTCCTTTCCAACCCAAGCCATTCTATGATTCTATGAATTTTAAATTCATCATTCTCTACTTGATGGGAATGAGAGGAACTGACTGTCACAAGAGAAGGAAGATGGTTTGCCAAATCCAGTGCATGGAAAGTAATTATTTCAGAATCTTCCTAGTTTTATTATTGAAAACTTCAGCAAGATTGGCACTTTCATCAAGATTTAATATCAAACTTATATATGAAAATCCTCTTCCTACTTCACTTCACAGTGGGTTCCATGAGATTGCGATGCATCCTGGGATACAAAATATAAAAAAAACCTTGCAGTGCTTTATAGGTCACATGTTTGACAGAATACAGCTCTTGAGGACTTATGTCCCAAATCTCCAATTTAAAAGGTTTTTCAGATGTTAATCAGAAACATGACTTAGCAGATTTAAAAAAAAAAAAAAAAAAAAAAAAATCTAAATGCTTATCATCCTGGTTTTAGTTAGGATAGAGTTAATTTTCCTCCTAGTAGCTGGTAGGGTGCTGTGTTTGTGATTTAGGATGAGACTAATGTTGATAACACGCTGATGTTTTACTTGTTGCAGGGCAGTGCTTACACTAAGCCAAGGACTTTTCAGCTTCTTGCTCTGTCCTGCCAGTGGGCAGGCTGGGGGTGCAGCAGGAGCTGGGAGGGGACAGACCCAGGACAGCTGACCCAAACTGGCCAAAGGGGTATTCCATACCATCTGATGTCATGCAGAACAATATATAGGGGTGGCTAGCTGGGGTGAGGGGGGCATCTTCTCGGGGATAGGCTGGGCATCAGTCAGTGGGTGGTGAGCAATTGCATTGTGCATCACTTGTTTGGTACATATTATTATTTTCTATCTTAATAAACTGTCTTTATCTCAACCCACAGGCTTCAGTTTTTCTCATTTCTCTCCCCCATCCCGGGGGGGGGGGGGGGGGGTAGCAAACAGCTGTGTGGTGTTTAGCTGCTGGCCGGGTTAAACCACAACACTAATGCAATGCACAGCGCTTTCAATAAGCTCTGAAACTGCCTTATCAAGACTGTAAACTGTCTGGGAAATTCTTAAAGAATACCACAGTGTTTCTTTCTTTCCAAAGGCACAAACCAGACTTACACAGATAAAATCTTCATATACTTCTGTGGAAGTGACTGAAATCACTGTTTAGTATGTCAAAAATCCATTTAAAACACTGGTGTTACTATGTTTTTTTTTTTTTAATATATAAGATCTGATATAATATAAGCGACCTGACTAATTGAAAGCACATATGCTGTACTTCGGCACTTCACATGAAGAAATGCTTTTCAGTGAATCATTTGTCAAGTAGTCGCCTCTGTTATCTACTCCTTTATGAAAGATCAAGAACAGTAATATTTAGAAATCAGCAACCTCACAGTAGCTTTGTTGCAATATTTTAATATAAATAACCACATATTTATGTACAAGAGAAAGATTTATACAACAACCTGTTACTGCTCATGTAAAAGTTCTGTGTAATGACTCCAAAGGAACCCTTACGTTGTAAATGGGCATTTTTTTCCTCTTTTTATTTTTATCATCTAAACACGTTCTTTTCAATGTAAGGTTAGAATCTTGGGTTCTACTCTGGTCTATTCAATAAACAGTATTTTAAAACCGTCTGCATACATACCTATACCTGTTTCTATTATACAGATTGAGATGTGGATTGTTTTAAAATACACACACATATATATATATACATGACGTCATACTAAGAGTTTTCTAGCTCATCACATATCTCAGATGATACATGCTTTATTCATTTTGTATTCACCTTATTCACGTGACAAACCATACTGCTTTCACAAGCAATTGTATTCTGGGTCTGCTAACATTTAAAAATTGTCTGTAAAATGCTTTGACATTGAACGATGCCAACAAAATGAAGAAAAATTCTAAATGAAATAAGAACATCTTATTTCAGACCTTTGTGTTTACTCACATGGTATTTGAACCCTGATCAATAGGATATTATGAAAAAAGATTGTACAGAATGAATATAACCATAGTACAGCACTAACCCAAAGAGATGATTGCATATTCCGACAGATCCAATGAAATCCAAAAAAGCTGAGTTAATACTGAATTTCAGTTCTTGTCAGGCATTTTTCCTGTTAATAATCCTTAGCACTCTAATTGCACAGCATTTTGCAAAGCTCAAAAAGAAATGACCTACTGCAGATTAGTTGGGCATAACAAAACCAATTATGTATACATAATTCATATTTTATTTGTTCTATTCTTTCCTCTTATATATTAAATACTATAAACAGAGCAAGGTCTGCTTTTTCCTGTGCTGTCATGTCAAGTTACAGCCTTACAGGTAGTCTCTAGTCTAGCAAAAGCCTGAATGGAAGTTTGGCTTATTTTCTGTATATCAGAGTTGTAGAACTTAATGTAATATGGGGGCTCCCATTCTACAGCAGGATTTTTTTATTATTATTATTATTTTTTTCCCTAAATAAAAGAAGTTTACTGTCAAATGCAGGAGATTTTTTGGTGATGGTCTTTATGGCCAAATTAAGCATGATCTACTGGGGGAAGATGAAAGGCACAGAGCTAATCCCAAACACTGTCCCATGTACATGCTAAAACTCAGTGGTGTTGATGTAGAGGCTAACACTCATCTCACGTAAATCTAGCTCAATATTTAAAACCAACTTAGTGCTCCTTAAACTTATTTATCTCTCTCCATATGCTCATTAATCACTATTTTAAACCAATTTAATGACCTCTAATGCTCTTATGATTTTAGACCGCTTGGTACTGAGGTGCCTGCAATTGCTTGAGGGATAATGAGGTGTGAGTTGGGCCAGGCACAGACCGTGTAAGTCCACTACAGTAAGAAATAAGAAGTGAAGTGAAAAAGTGTGTTTAAAGAGACAGACTGCTTGACACCCAGGAAGGAGGTTGCCATTCCCACATTGTGGATTGGAACTATCAAAGGCACAGTAGAAAGAGGGTTGGGGGTGAGAGGAACAAACGGAGCACAGAGGAAAGAAGACCAGGCAGAGCAGCAGCCCTTTAACAGAAATTAGAGGCACTGAGGAACTTGACTTTAAAGATGAAGATGACAGCTCACATTTCACATATAAGAACAAAGGTGAAGTCAGTGAAGAGATTCCAGAGGGAGCGGTGACACACTAGAAAGATAAAAGAGTGGAAGATTTTACAAGGAGAGAAGCATGGAGGAAGAGAAGATTAGTTATACCATCAGTAGAAACACTGTAATGCTTTCCAATACCTCTGAAATCTGAAGTACTTTGTCCAGGTTAAGAGATTTTCAGGATTAAAGAGATGGATGTAGTGCTGATTTTTACTCACAGAGCTAAGACTATGATCTTATTTGAGAACCACCCATGTACAAACGAATCTGGAAAGAGATCTCCTGTTAAAGAAAGAATTCATTCACTCTAAGGAAATGGAGTAGATGTGAATTCTCTGGGGCTGCAACAGATATGGTGCCACTAACAGAGAGCTCACATCTACTCAATCTCCTGACAGTATGGTGCCACTGACAGAGACTGCTGTCTATTTAAGCAGGTCCTTTACAGTACCATTCGCCAAAATCAGTGGTCATGTCAGAACAGCACTTAAAACTAATGGACCTGTTTTGTTTTATTTTGTTTGTTTTATTTTGCTTTCTCAGAAAAATGTAACCACCCATAATAGAGGTACATCTGAAGGTCTTCAAATGCCTGTGCTCATGAATGAAGACATTTCTTCATACACCAACATGAAGCAACTATTACTTGCAATAACAATCATCTTGCATTATAATTCCTATGATTAAAACTTGGAGGGCTCCCAAAAGGCCCCAGCAAGACACCTGGTATGTCTAAACAGAATGTGTTACCATTAACAAAAGCAGTATTCATGCAAAATGGGGGGCAATACCATGGAAACTGTTGAAATTGGTATCTTAACAGCAAGCCATCTTATTGTCAGATAACGCAAATATCATATTATGCTTTGCAGTGTTACTTAAAGTGGAAGTTGTATACTTCTGGTTTCCCATTTGCACATGTCTTATTGCATCTTCTTACAGTATTTTTTGAGTGCCTGTGTTCTGCTTCAAAGCTAATGCTTCAGAGAATTTCACTACATTCCTTCAGGGCTGATGGAAGTATTGAAAGGACTCTAATAAGTGGCAAACATTGAAAAATGAGGACTCTTGACATTAGGTGAAAGACACATAGCCTGTCTCCTGAAACAACCATAAAATAAATTGAAACATTAACAATGTCCTTGCCCTCCAACACATGCGTGATGGAACTGTTATAAGCTTTGTCTAATGCAGTTAAATAGGCTCATATAAAGGCATAAAGGCACATTATTAATAAAAGGAAATGTATGTCTTTGTAAAGGGAGGACATCTCCTTAAACCAGATACTAAACATGTCACATGAAAAAAAAAAAAAAAAAAAAAAAAAGTTTTCCAATTAGTAACATTCCTATAGATATAGGGAAAAAGTTCTGCTAATCATCCTCTCACATGCCCCATTTGAAATTATTCATCTACACATTTAGGCTTTTTTTTTTTTTTTTTTTTTTTTTCTTTCACAGCTAGCATTTATAAGTCCACATCACAGCTCCAATTCTTAATACAGTCATTTATATGCAGAGAAAAGCTGGAAGTGGCTGATAGCCACTAAACAGAATCTCGTTTGGGACTAACAGCTTTGGGTGATGGCATCTAAGGCGGTGGGCCAGAAAGAAAAAAAAAGGATGTGGGGGGAGAGGGGGCCTGAACATGACCATTCATCTAACATAAAAGGCAATCGATTGCCATGCAACTCAATAGAACTGCTGATTTGGAATTCATTCAAATACAGAGCCCTGAACAGAATCCTTGAATGAGTAAACAATTTGCTTTTGTTAAAGACACATGAGTTCTCTCATCATTTGACATTAAAAAACAATCCACAGTAAATATTCTGAGTTCAGGTTAATTACAAGAGAAATTTCCCATTCAGCTTCAGAAACCACTTTAAAAAAATATATAATTTAATACTGAGTTGAAAAGTGTTCTTGATCAGTGTTAGACATTTTCCAAAATTTATGAATAATTCCTTTTACAGATGGTTGACTTCAGAATACAAGGGTGAATATGGACAACTGAAAGCAACAAAAAATAATAGCAATGGATATGGAGGTGGATTTTTTTGTTTGGTTGTGTTTTTTGTTGTTGTTGTTGTTGTTTTTTGTAATTTATTGCATGTATTTAATGACTATACAGATCATTGTTTATGTCTCCAACAACTAATGGCAATCAATGAAAAGAGCTTTGGACTCCTTGTGATGAGAATAACCAAACCAAAGTGCTTACATTTCTCAAAAATAAAAGTCTTTTGAATATACAAGGAAGCTTTAAATTGCTTTTTCAAGATAATTAGGTAGAAATAATCTGAAATACAATTAGGCAAAATCATACAGAAAATAATAAAAATATTTGTTTCTATTAAAAGAATGAAAGAATAAGAGGTTATATGGCAAAAGCAACTTTTTTTTTTTTTTTTTTTTTTCTGCAAGACATCAGTTACTTATGCTCAATTCCCTGTTTACATACAAAATTTTATTCCAGAAATGAATCAAACAAGATTTTTCCAAACAAAGTCAACAAAAGCTAGAGCTAGCTAAGTCTCTTGTCTAAAAATACAAGAGGGAATTTGAAATTTTAAGAATATTATGCTGTAGATACTGGACTCCCAAAGTGAAACAAATTGTTGCAAATCTGTAAGAAAAATAACATACCCTTTGTAATAGTTTGCCAATATTCACATAAGATTTTGTTTTTCAAGTTAAATTTTCATGAACACTATCCCCCATGATTTTCTGATATGGAAATTTTGGTAATCATCCTCTGGCTTGGGCAAAGGTTGCTTTAGTTGTTGGTTGTTTCTTAACAGTGGATTATGAAAAACGGTGTTGTAATATAATGTATATCTGTTTATATCTACAGCAGAATGCTGGTCTGTATTCCTTTAAATGTTGCTACCCAGAGGATCTACAAAAGCTGTGTTATGACCCTAGAAAGCTAAGGTTTCCTTTTGAAAAGTTGAGGTAGAGAGGTACAATGAACAGATAAAGGAATACAGCAAAACAAAGCTCCTAACATATTTTTTGTTGTTGTTTGATTTTATTTATTTATTTATTTATTTTCCCCTGATAAACCTTCAGTTATCTTAGATTCTTTGATACCAGTGGCCAAGTGAAATGGCAATGACATGTTTTGCCTGGCAAGCTGCAACGTGGTGAGGTATATAGCACAATGATCATTTAATTTTGTAACATCAAGTAATATGCTTCACATAGTAAGGAAGAACTCCACTGATGTTGGTGATAACTTGAGAATGGAAATAGGGAAAACTAGAAGCTGTTGTATTACTTAGGTTTACTGGCTAAGACATTAGGTCTTGTTGAGCTACAGCGGCTGAAGGCACACAAACTTCGTCCCCTTAAATGCAATCTCAGCTTTGTTCAGTCTCAGAAGACATTAACATGACCAGGAATTTCTTTACTGGGTTTAGCCCAGTGTTAACACCACAGGTCAGCAGATGGATCAGACTGTCTCTAGATTTGTGTTGGCCTACTTGGAGTTTTATTTCTGCTTGCAACAAAAATTATCTAATAACCATTACTCAGTTTCTTTTAGCTATTGCTTAGCTTTGCAACATTGTGTGGTGTAACACACATTACTATGTGCACTTTGGACCCAACAGATGGTTACAAGATGTAGATTCTCTATGTCAATTTAACTGCCTGTGATCCTACCAAAAAATACAACGCTGAAGAGTAAAGTCCAGGTTTGTCCTACACACTGGAGAATGCTTTTCTTACATATGTCAATTTCCTCCTATGACCTCTGTCAGGTTATCCAATACCTTGATTAATACCAGGCTTAGATGAGGATATCTTCTGCTGCTCTCAGAATTCCAATCATAAATTCAAATCAGTCACTTGCTGAACAACATTTGTTCTTACTTAGAATCATAGGCGATGAAAAAAAAAAAAAGAATATTTGTAAGAAAAAGCAATTTCCCTTTAACAAAAAACATAACTTTTCAAAATGTATATGTATACTTCTGATTAACATAATTAAATACTGAAAGGCAATGAAATATTTTGGAAGTTTGATAGAACAAAATAAGAAAATATATTTTATCTTGCTGCTAACAAGAGGAAATATAAATTGTAATGCAACCTTAAAATAAGAAAATTATACACAGTTACTTATGTCTTTAGTTGTGACAAAGTTCCCACAGCTTTGGCTGGTTTGCTAGGTGCAGGACTTGAAGCAAATCCCGAGACAGAATGAAATGCAAGTATTTTGAAAGACTATGTTTGAATGCACCATCCTGAAGAGTAAATCTTGGCCAAGTCTCGAATATTTGCTCTGAGCTGCAGCCTCTAGTTAGACAGCCTGGTTTGTTTTGGTCCTTAGCTGGGCTGGAACTCGACTACCTGTGTAACCTACTGGTGCCATATGGTTTTGACTACCTCCTTGGCTCTAGACATGAGTATGTATGTCTATTTCTTGTGCTTCAAAACCTCAAAGGTTAGGGGGTTAATAAGTTATTATTTTCCATTTAATATTTCTAAATTCATTAATCTAAAGAAATCCTACTGATTAATATGTTTTCCTATTTTATTTATAGATTTTTATTTATTTATTTATTTATTTATTTTTTTGACAGCTGTGTATCCTGATAAACTCCTTTTTAAAAATTGGGTGTTAAATGTTAGTGTCTCACTCAGTGTTACTTGGCTGCAAATGTACACATCATTTTCACTTTCTAACTCTGGAAAACTGCCACCTTTTCCTAGCATGAGTAGGTGAGAGGCAGATGAAATGTTGATTCTTAGGGCTGCTCAGAAAGAATTTAATACCATTCTCATTTTGTGTTAAGCCAAAGTCTACAGAAACAAAAATAGCCTATTCAATTTAACAAGTAAAATATGTCTACATCTAATGCTGACAGAAGTAATTCTAAAGTTTCTAAACTAAACTTGCAGCTGTAGCACATTTTTATTAATTTTTCCCATTTAGACTTCAGCTGAGGAGTCCATGAGTATAAAGAATTAAGAGCGTTCCTCTGTTTAGATGCTGTGGAGAAATGGTGAGAAATTTCCTTTAGCAAAGCACTGAAGTGGTTCATGTAAGCTGTTTCTATATGAACTCTCCTATTTTTCAAAAACACGTCTAGTTATTAGTCATCCTTGAAATATCCTCCACAGAACTGACTTACTCATCTGTTAGATTCTTGGAGTCAGAAGGAGTGTATTATCAGAAATTCTTTTTACACAATCTGAGAAAATATAAGAAGTAAAGAAAGTATTTCCCTGATCTCCAGCTGACCTTGAAGCAAACCACAAAAGTTATGGGCAGAAAAGTTTGTGGGCAAACCACAAAAGTTATGTAACAATTAAAACAGACAAGAGGAGAGAAAGCAACTACTGGAGAATCCCCAAAGATAGAAATGCTATATATGATTAAGCCAACATTGCTTAAAATCTGCCTAATGCATTTTGTGTGTCCAGTCTTGTTTTAATTACCGTGGTTAAAAACAAACAAACAAACAACAAAAAAAACATTCACTATTAATCTATAACGCAATACAATATAATGTAAAATAAGTGGGAACATTATTTCTGACGCAGCTGTTAGGAAATTTAATTGCAATCAAATTAATTCCTCAAATTTTAGCTTTCTCACATTAGGCAAAGTTTGAAGTTAGCCTTAAATTTTAGAAAATAATTGTCCCCCAATCACATTTGAAATCTTTTTCTATGTGTAATAGTCATTTTCTCTTATGACAAAAATCAGTAATGAAAAAGAGACAGTAGGATTATATGCTTCATAATTTTGGATCATCTTGAAGGTATTTGAGTATTAAGCTGAGATCATTCTATGAAAATGCTGATCTGGCATGGGATATAAATGGTGATCTAAGGAGACAGTCGCTGTGATGTAGCAATTAATGCGGTATTAGAGCCAGCTCTCCCTCAAAGTAAGTTCTATCCAATAATTTAACTTTTTTTTTTTTTTTAAATAGTTTTTTTGTCTTTTTATAATCCCAAAATCTATTACACTCTCCACTAATCCATCCTGAACAGACTGCGGCAGAAATTAGTCAATAACTTCCATAAATGTGGTCTAAGAAAAAAGAAATTTCTCTCACAGTGACCTGTACATATTTCTCCTTTGTTCCTAAAAAAGTCAGTTCAGAATAGAAGCCTTGATAGTTCACTGTTCATTTATTGATAACTTACAGTGTGTATGGGAAGAACCACATGGGGTGCAGTCTCTGTAAAGGGAGAGTGAGTTGCACTCAGGATTGACAAAACCAGCCAAATAAATTAAAAGATTAAAGAGTTGCTGTTAGCAAAAGATAAAAAGCAGATAGTTGATGGATAGGAAGATACTTATCTGAAAATAAATTGTCCTGTGAATTCCCTAGGACATTTGAAATACTAAATTTTAAGGGAGAAAACGGGAAAATAAAGCTAGGTGGCGACATGCTACAGCTGTAAAGCATTATTTTCCAACTTACAACTTCAGAATGATTTACCTGTCAAGCATCACATCGCTAGAGACATGACCTCGACCTGTTAGCCTGGATGCATTAAAATACTTTGCCTGGCCTCTAACACTAATAATGATCACAGGCTACCACTTAAAGAATTCTTCGGAATGCTCTAAAGAGCAAGGGTAAAAGAGGAAGAATGACACAAAATGCTTCACATCACAGTTATATCCCTGAACTTTCTGTCTGACAAAAAGGTCAGAAGGGGTAAAGAAGACACATATTCAAGACATACAGGTGTTGCTTGTTTTGTTCTAACAATATAGAAGGATGCAATATAAAGAATAAACATTGCTGGCGTAAAAGACTCAGATTTACCATTCCACCTCCTTTCTTAGTGCTCTCAGAGGGGTACAAAATGGTAAGTGCAAAATTCAAATGACTGCTGTCAAAAATAGGACTGAAGATATTTAATAAGATGGTTGTAAACAAAATTAAGATATTCTATATTCAGTCCATGTTGTGCATATTTTGACATGAGGTCCATGTAATTCCTATGACATTTCTTCCTTCCCTCAAAAAGAGAGGAAAGAGAAAAATAACAAAGAAAAAAAACCAACCAAATCAAACCAAAGCAAAACACTGTATCTCTTTTATAGGAACCAAAATACTGCTGATAGAAAAAAACTAGGAGTGCATTTCAAGATATGTCCATTATGAAAACATATCTGAGAGAAATTATAGTAGGAAGAATAATTAGCTTTGCATTTTGTTAAGTTTGCACATTTTGTCCAAGATTGTCATAGCTTCTCAATACCACTTCTTGTTAAGATGCAGATTGATTTTGTAATTGATCCAACTTCATTTGTATAGGAGTTGCACAGTAAAAGGATTTATGTGGTATGGAAAAAATGGTTCCATGACTCTGTTAGCAGATACAGCCTTTGCTGAATGGCCCAGCTCCCTCTCACTTTGTGCAGAGTACAGGCCAGACTTAGCATGCCACTGTGAATGTCCAAAATACATGTGTTCCAGTGAAGGCAATATTAAGGGTAGACTAACAGGGTGATTCTGAGAAGCCATTCTAGAGCTTGGCAACATTTTTCAGACAATGCTCTCAGAACTGACAAAGATTTAAGCCACTTTGGAATGTCTTGCAATTTCGGGAATGTCTTGCAATTTCTCTGAATTGTTGATGGAAAAATAAAAGGAAAATAAATATAGGAAGTTGAAATGTGTATTTTTGTAATATAAATTTTTAATTTTCAACTGAATTCTACCCAAAGTACTTCAAAACAAACATCCCAGACCAAAAAAATAAAAAATAAAAAAAAATAAAAAAGGAGGAAGAAGATAAGAAAATGAGCTGCTTTCCTCTTCTCTCTCTCCTTCTTTCTCTCTCTCAGTATTTGTATGTACCTTCATTCACTGCAATTTCTCATCCCTTCACAACTGTGTTTACTAACCTTCCTTAGGGGACTACTCCATTTGGAGATTCTATAGTTATCCATTTTACAGATGGGAAAATAAGTCCCAAAGGAGTACTTGCAGGAAGGTCACCCACAGTGAGATCTTTCTGGAAAGCTGGAGGATGGCAGCTGACAAAGTAAGGAGCAGAGCCAATGAGCTAGCTGCCTGCTCTGCCAGTGTCGTGGAAGAAGCAAGGAATCTCTGTCAGCCTGAAAAGTCAGGCTGTGTCTCACCTTCACACAGCATTCAGCTTTTGCTGCTTCTGGAGCCTAGGAAGAGGCTCAGCACATGGATGGGTTCTGCCTCCTGGCTCACAATTCCCCCTGACAGTGGCAAAACTACCTAGGAGTGTAGGCAGGGCAAGACCTTTTTCTCTCCTTTTTCCTCCAGTTTTCCCATTCTCCTGGAACTCCAAACTAAATGGCATTTCCTACATCCATCTGAATTCTCTGATCTATCCTCCAATCTTTTATTCACAAACCCTTAGGAAACTCATTTGTCCTCTTAAACCATTTGCGCTTTCAGCATCTCTTTGCAAAACTCCACTTTCTGTCTGCTAACTATTCTTGTGCTATCCCTGTTTAAGCAGAAGCAAGCAAAATTGAAAAACTACATCTACAGAAACTACTTGCCAGAGAAAGAAGTGTCTACATTACAGCAGTGTTTCATATTTCGCAATCAGAGTAATCATGGTATATAAGAAAGGATAAGGTTCCTGCTGATATGGAAAAGTAACTGCTTTCTTTAAAATCAAGCTATAAGAGGTTTCCTTTTCTTTCAAGGAGTTGTAAGATAGTGCAATCACCTTATTAGAGTAACCTATTGTATTTGCTAAAATTGAAGCCAATCTCTCCCACCTTCTGAAGGAAAAAAAGGAACTTGAGCTCTAAGATCACACAAGTGTTGGAAACGTTATTCATGGCTTTTGTTAAGTATGAGCTTTGTGCAACAACATGTAAATTTAAAGGACTAGACAGAATATGCACATGTAGAAAAGTAAGTCGATTCCTGTTCATTTCCTATTCTACTGCTTCCACAGTAGATAACTTCAGTCCTGAGAATGTACTCAGTCACTTGCACCACTGCAGTTTTGCACAACAAAGAAAACTGAAACGTGCAATTACATTGAAAAACATCAGGGCAGACACTAACTAAGCATATGAGGATATGAATATACAATCGGTATTTTTTTTTCTTTAGACTGTAATAGCATAAGTTTATTCTATTAACTTCAACTAGAAGGCAAATTTCATAATTATTACTTTTGAAAATAACGAAGAGCTAAAATGCAAAACCTATCCTAGCAAACTAAGCGCAACTTGGCATATCAGAAATTTAACATTATTCCAAGAAATATAAAACTGCACATAAGCCAAATAGTAGTCTCAAATAGTCAATTATTAAAAATAGAATTTTCTTAATGTCATGCATGCAGACATATTTGAACATCATTTCTTGTATGAGTCTATTCAAAGGCACCAATGATTCTTGGAAGATGAGTTTATAAGACACAACTAATCAACTGACTCAGACTCCTAAAGACTTTTGGGAAACCAAACCAAACCAAACCAAACCAATAAACAAAAAAACAAAAAACATCAAAAAACAAACAACTAGACAAAAACCACTATCTCTTTTTCAAAGTGCTGTTTCATATTATCATTAAGGAATTGTAAGAATCTCCATTCTTGGTAATTCATTTGGATATAGTAATGAGTGTTACTTTTGTCAATTGCTTTTCTTTAATTCATGTGCAACTCTGAAGACCAGGTGAAATATTATGTGTTGAAAAAATGGTATGATAGAAAAAATATTGACAAAGTGTAACTTAAATATGAACAGATGGCCAAATTACTTGGATATAAATATGCTTAACTAACAGCTAAGAAATAAATATGAACTAGAGATGTGAAGATAAGAATGGCAGTTTTACTGTGTTCACGTGGAAGTGCTCAGCTGATGAGCAACCAGGAACTGGAAGTAAGAAAGTTAAAAGCTGTGACTACCTCTATAAAAGCAGCTTGAAAGGATATGTTATAAAGAGACTACAAAAAGGCATTTGTTTCGGCAGTCTTGGCTGCACCAAGACCAATCCTCAAAAACAGATTGATATCCTATACACTGAAATCCCTTAAAACCTTCCAGTTTTGAATTGAATGCTACCTTCTTTGTTCATTATCTCTTATCACTGCAAAACCCTATGAAATGCAGAAATAACTTCAGCAACAAACTACTGGATGAACTCTCTAAAGATCAAAAGTCATTGAGAATTAGTCAGTGAAAATTTCTATATGATAGAATAGACTGCAATTTCCCAAAGTATTCAGATGATCTGTCAATATTTGGTCTTGTACATATCAAAAGTTCTGTACCAAATTGCAACTAGAAACAGATTTAGTTATTTCTGTTATGCTTGAAGAAAATCAGAAGTTTTAAAATGCTGATGAAGCCCTAGAAGATGAGAGACTGCTAAAATTAGGAATTCAAAAAACATTCTGTGAAGATATTCTGAAGCTTCTTATATAAACTTTACTTCATAAGTAATAAAATACCAAAAATGAAAAAAATACAGAAACATATCAACTCAGCATCAAGGGTTGTATTTTTTCATTATTGTTATTATAAAAGGAAATACTAAACTTGAGCTCTTTGAAAGGTAGAATTTCTATCCCATTTTGGTATAACAACTTTCTTTTTCCAATTCCAAAGAGAATTTATAAAAATTAAAAATGACAAACTTTAAATTGAAAAGTAGAAAATATCAGTCAAAATTATCAAAAATATCACTTCAATGTTTTCCATTAAAAAAAAAAAAAATCCTATTCTGAATATTTAACACTGCTTTATCCAGAAAGCTTATTCTTAGGTGATTCAGCAGTATAGTGTATAATCCTTACTGCAATATCTCTTAGCTCCCTTGACCTTCTTTGTTTTCTATGGGGTTGTGAGCTCCAAGAAGGGTTTAATCTTCTATTGCCAGGTATATGTAGAAAAGGGATGTCAGTGAGATGCACTTTCTACCTTGTACTGCTTCCATTTTATATGAGGGAGTAACCTCAAGGTTAAACCACTCATCTGGGACACGGAGGATCAAGAACTGTAACGCAGGTGACTAGATCTTGTAGGCTGGATAATTTTAGATTTCTATCTAAATTCTACTTAAATGTTTAACACAGAACTGCATATTTTCCTAAAATGTATTGATATGTAGAGCTTTGACAAATCAACATATGTTTATAAAATAAACAAACAGTCCAGAAAATTCTGATTTATTTTTTGTGCATATGGTTTCAACATTAATACTGCATGGAAAACAATTTCCATTAAATTCAAATAAAGCCTTGAATTGTAGTCTTCCTTCTTTAGCACTCATTGCAGATTTTATTAGGATTTAAGAAAAAAAAAAGAAAAAAAAAAAAAAGAATGAAATAATGCAAGACTCAGATCAAAAATATTCTGAATTACGCTATTGTGTTTTTGCTAAAAACATAACTTGGCACAAGACAAGAAGGCAGAATATGACATTAATGATATTCATGTGAGTAGAATCAATGCATCATGTTGTCATAAAACTGGCATTTTCATTTCTCACTCCCACAGACATAAAATAGCAGCATCCAATATGCTGTCAAGGCACTGCATACCAGTGGTAAAATGCATTCAGACTTTCAGATGTGTAAACCAGATGACTGTCTTAGAAATGCTGTAAAAGTAGCCAGAAACATTTTAACTATATTAGATAAATTATGTTTGAAGAACATACACTGATGTATACTGGTAAACAATACTAAGTAGTAAGGAAATCCACTTGTTCTCTTCCTCTCCTTAGGCTAACACTGAGATGGAAATGAAGAAATAAGCCTTATACAGTTGTTACAAAACCAGTGTTTATTTATTTACCAGTTATTATTTACCAGTTATTATTTATTTATTACCAGTATTTATTTATTTATTTGTTTATTTTTGTTCTCTCAGCTGCATGATAAAACAGTTGATCAACATCAACTATTTTATCTGATATTATCTCACATTTTATACAGACCAAAACCTACTTACTAAAACTGAGTCTTATAGTTTCCCCTTATCTTTGACCTCAGTCAACAAATTTGGAATGTACTAATATAATTTATGGCATAAAATGTGGCCAACTTCACAGTTTGTGATGCTACAATTACATCATCCATAACTATATCCTTCTGCTAGGACGAGTTCAAATTCCTTGTTCCTGGCATTCAGTGACCCAAATTACTCAGCATTAACCTATAACTTTGACCTTGTCTTCTTCTATGTGCTAAGGACATGAGTTCAGCACTGCTTTAATTTCCTTCTACCATTTTATCTTCTTTATCGTCTCTCTTTCTAGCTGTCTCACATCGATGGAATGTCTTCTGAATCCCTACTTACAGACTGTATTTTCTCTTCTTTCAAATTAATTCTAAGACATTTCTTCTAAAATCTTCCATTAAGAGAACAATCTAATGCACTTGGAAATAAAAAATGCATGCATGTCTGACAACTAATTGCAAAATCCTTTTTAAAAAATATAGTCACATTTCTGCCTCTTGTTTACTTTCTCCTTTTGTGTGTGTGTGTGTCATATCTGAGCTTAAACTGTAACCTCTTCATGATGGGGAGCTTTCCATTAGCTGCTTCATCATCATGGTTCTCCACTCAAAAGCAAAGTAATTTATGTTGCTCATGACACTCCAATATTTAGCCACTCTAAAGTAAGATGGAAAATAAGAAGGATGACAGGATACTAGAAGCTGTGAAGAGCAGTATTTTTCTTACAGTGGACACTCTTGAGAATGGATTGGGGTGAAACTCAAAAGCCCCCCAAAACAGTGTTTATCCATAAATATACTTTTGAAACTCCTGAAAAACACCAGCTATTAAAAAAAAAAAAAAAAAAAAAAAGCCTAAAAAAAAACAAGCAATGCGTGGCACGTCATGGTGACTCATTTTATCTGAATACACCACCTGAACAAGGTATCTGATTAAAGATAAATGTTTGAGATTCATCCATATTTAGCATTAAAAGAAAGAAGCTTCCCTGGCAATGATTTACCCCACTCTGAAATAGATGCCTTAGAGAAGCATATTGAATGACAGTCTGAAGAATTAATATATTCTGAATATTGAATACATGATTTTTTTTTTTTTTTTTTTGGGGGGGGGGATGGGCTTGGACAAGCATTGGATGGGCTTGGATGATGGAACAGACATTAAGCAGAAAATTGCAGTTGTCTCAGGGTCAAAGTCCAAATGGTTTATTTCAAACAAACAAACAAAAAAGAGGGCAATATTCATAATAGAATGTGAATTTATGTAAGTTATACTATATCTTTGCCGCTTCACAGAAGTATGTGATTCTTATAACATATAAATGTTATGAGATTTTTTTCCAACTGTAAAAATAGAGTGAAAGGTTAAGATATAAGATACATCATCATTTAAAACAAAACAAGCAAAAAGTAAATTTCCTGTCTGCAGGACTAGTATAAGTCACTTTTTTTTTTTCTTTTTTTTTTTTTTTTTTTGCTTTTGCTTTACAATTACAATATTCAAATTCAAAACAATAGATCCCATATAATGTAGTATTTAAGGTAGAATGCCAAATGAATTATTTCATTACTCAGCATATTTATTGTTTTGACTCATTTTTTTACTTGGCATATTTATGGTTGGATTTCTAAATATGTCTACAGATGAAAAGAAAATAATTCAGGTATCTTCCCAGTAGTTTAACTATTTTAAGGTACTCTTGTCTGGATAATCATGGTATTTGAATTTTGGATAAATCTGTTTTTCAAAAAAAAATCATATTCTATCTTGTCTGCAACACTTCTGCCGCAAACTCCTAATGAAATTTTGCCATACTTATTTTTTTTTCTCTTTTTGATGAGTTCAGATGTTTAGTGTTTATAATTTACTGCTAGCTACCTATATGCAAAAATAATCATGCAACTCCTTGTTTATTTTTTCACATGCCAAAGGATGCAAAAGATGCATTTGATTTGTTCAGATTTTTAATAAAAGATCAAATGGTAAGAACAACTGTTTGCAAGGCAAGCAAAGATGGTTTTGGTATTCCTTGAATCCCTGGCACATTTTTCTCTGATTTAAGAAAGCTGAAGCATAATTTATAGCCATAGAACTGGTATAGCTACTTTTTGTTACATAAATTATATATCTGAAAGAGTAAATGAGAATTAAAGCTACGTAGTAGCTTTGATGTGGCTCATGGGTTCCATTTGTGAGCATCTCAGTTTTTATTTTTCAGAAGTGTTTCCCCTGAATAAATAATAATAATAAAAAAAAAAACAAAACAAAACAACAACAAAAAAAAACGTGCCAGACACTGTAGTAAACACTATGGAGTAATGGCATTGGTAGCACAGGGAATAAATTTTTGGCCAGCTTTGTTTCAATGAAGAGGAGATAAAAACACATCTACAGCTCTTATGATTTTATTTCAAACAAAGTGTCCTCCTGAGTTCCATTTATATTAGGAGAAATGCCAGCTATTCACCAGAGATGATAAAGATCAAATAGTGTATCCTTCACGTCCAGCAGGAGGCAACCCTGGCAGATGCAGGCATGAGGACAGAGACTTGAATGAATGAGAAACTCCTAGGTTCCACAAATGAAATTAGTTTGAGTCTATTAAATATTAAAAAACAATCATAATCAGTGTGTTTCTGCTCTAAATGTACTTTGAACAATTAATTATTCTTCTTCTGAAAGTTAGACATAGCAGAATAAAGAAATATTTCTGTTCTAAATATACTGTGGACAAAAAATTCTTATTCTTCTGAAAGTTAAACATGTCAAAATAAAGTATAAACCAGCCTCATAAACGTGTGTCCCCCAAAATTTCACTTTAAACTCTGACTACTGTGGGGTATGTTACTATTACTATGAATACCAGGATAACTCTGATTGCTAAATCATGATAACTTCACTCAACAAAATTACATTCTAAAGTCCTTTAATTTTCTGTTAATTTCAGAAGCAGAAAAAAGTTGAACAGCAACAGAATATTATTCTCGTAGTTCAGTTGTTCCTTTCACCCTGAAAGCTGGTAGCACACTGTAAACAAAACATACAGGGACCTGACTGCCTGCTGCATGCTGGCTCTTCTGTGTTCCAGTGTGTTTTGCATTTTAACTTATTACAATTAAGATCAACCACATTCTAATTTGAAACACCTAGTTTTTCAAGTATACGTTCTGGTCCAATTGACCTTGATGTATTTGCCCTATTTATTTGTCTGCTCTATCTATGATTTTGGAAAAAATATATATAAAAAGTTACTGAAATAATAGCTTGTTGTTCTGTAAGTACTGTTCAGATCTTCTTTCCTTCCTGCCTATATGCCTTCTTTTTCCTCCCTTCTTTCTTCACTTCCTTCCCCCCCTCCCTTCCTGCCTTTTCTGCCTCTTTTCTCCCTCCCATAAACTGTGCACTCCTTGGCCTTGCAAAGAGAAACAGAAAATCAGCAGCTGAACTAGTTTCCAAGTCCACCTAGAGCCACCAAAACCCATGTAGGACTTAAGAACGCAAAAGAAAATTCTAGACATGCTTTATTAAACTTGTCTTTACAAGCTCTTGTACTTATTAAGGATAAATCCAGATGATAAACATTGTTTTAATGATGTATTAATTGCATAGATATAGGCTAGTTATAAGGACAAAATTATTTTCTGTGAGGGTGGTGAGGCTATGGGTACCCCATCATTGGAGTTGTTCAAGACCAGGTTGGATGAGGCCCTGAGCAACCTGATCTAGTGGGTGGCATCCCTGCCCACGGCAGGGAGTTGGAAATATGATCTTTAAGGTGCTTTTCAACCCAAGCCATTCTGTGATTCTATTCTATGATTCCATTCTATGCAAATGTATCTTATTCTCTTTCAAAACTAATTATTCTTCTTATATTGTTTCAATTTTGTGTACTTCCACAACTAAAACAGCTTACACTGCCTATATGTAGCAAAGTATTAAGGAGGAAGGTTTGTTTTCTCTTTCTCCTTTCTCTTCTCCATTCTTTTCTGTTCTCTTGAACATCTGTTGTAAAATTTCTGGGTTTGCAAGATGTCTCATTCCCTACAGCAGAATTAGACATTGTTTAGGTAACTGTCTGAAGTAAATGACTGCAAATCCAAATCATGTTATATTTTCAAAATGTTTTCCTGTCCCACATTACTGCTTTCTGCCAGCTAGTATCTATCTTTCAGCCTATTGATAACTGTTTTAGTAAAGTGTTATAATTTTGTACATTGTACTTCTGGAAATCATGTTAATCAGCACTTGGCCCAAGAATAACTGAGTCAGATGGGAAAAGGAAAGAAAAGCAATTGAAAATTGCATGCTGTGTAGCTGTGTATGTGATCCTTAAAAAATCCATGTGGGTCATATACCACTGTTTGTTTGTTTGTTTGTTTGTTTCTGAAGTTAGTTTATAGATTATCAGTCTGATATTAATGATATTAATGATATTAATGATATTAATACCACTGTTGTTTTTTGTTTGTTTGTTTGTTTCTGAAGTTAGTTTATAGTTTATCAGTCTGATATTAATGTTGAAGAAAATGACATTATATTGTCAAATAAAATAAAAAAGTGGGTCCTTAAACAAAACTTTGAACATTCATGCATTTTTGGACGTAGCACACTAACCACAATTTTTGTTTTTCAAATACTTACAGTGCTTATTAGAGAAGCACTTGAATTCTCACTAGAAAACTGAATTTTCAATACATCTTCAAGAAAAGAGGCAAAATAACAATGAAAAGAACACAAAATAACATAGGAGCCAGAAGCAAATGAAGAACAACTACAGAAAAACTTTAAGGCTGATAAATATGAATACTATAAAGTCAATAGAAACAGCACACAATATAACAGAAAGAAAAGGCATTTTCTCTAATACAACTTAAAGAAAACAGAGGCTATCAGTCTTTATTGTAAAAATATTTTCATATTGTTATTATAATAGAACAGCATTAAAGTATATATAGTGCTAATCCAATGAATAAAACGTATTCTATTTCAGATCAAAATAATTTCATGATAGAAGTTAAATGGTTATTTTTGTAATAGCCATTCTTTAGCCCATGTTAACCTAAGCTATTTTTATTTTAGTGTTCTTCTTCTTCTTGGTGGAAGCTTAGTGCGAATTCAGGCTTTTGCACATCTTCCTGCATTGCCCGGGGCCACACTCACCCTCCTATCAGGATTTCACCTTTTCTGTTTGAATATAGTTTTGTCTATTTTTTTTTTAATCTTCTTTTCCTAACAAGTAGTATGGGCTGAAGAGGGAGTGCCATGGCCATATCATCCATTAGGGCAAATACTGGTCTAGTTCTTCATTTTACCACATATTAGATGTGATTGGAGGTATAGTTCAGTGTCATCTACATGACTGCCACTGAAAATAGAAAATACAGGCAATGTAAAGACCATAAAAATGATATAATAATTTTTTGAGGTAACATAAAAACCTGCAAACTTTTCAAAGAAACTAGATTGTGAGTTGGACAAAATGATAGTTGTTCAAGATTGACATCATCAAAGAGTCAAAATGCCAATCAGTTTGAAGCTCATCTCAAAAAAAAAAAAAAAGGAATATTTCTTTGAAAAAAGAGAAGTCACACCAGAAAGAGAAGGAGGGAAAAAGAAAACAAGTTTCACTAAAGCAAGGTGAAATGTTCTGGGATTTCTTTGTAGTTATAATTTCCTTGAATTTAGTACTATTTTCTCCACTTTAATAAAGGGTACAGCAATCAGCTTCAGCTAAAATCCTTTAGGAGAGGGAGTACTTAATTTCAATTATAAATTGTTCCATAAGTATAAACATAGATACATATAAATATAGTGAAAGGAATAGAGCTATAATGATAAATATAATAAATAACAAATGATATATAATAATAATAAAAATATTAATGTATATGCACACATTTTATATATATTTATGCATACATGTATATACAGTATTAAACACTTGAAATTTTGTCATGAATATTCTGTAATATAATTCTGTAATATAACCATAGTATCATCAACCAACTTCAATTTTTAACACCCTATAATATTTAAGATAAACAGAGGATAAAAAATGTCATCAGAGTCAGTGTTTGTCTTCTCATAGACAGCATCTCTTAGTAATAACACTTCATAAAATTTGGGATAGTGAAAAAAAAATAATTCTGTATCCTAATTGCACAAAAATGGTTTTGAATATCAAATCTCTTGCCTGTTTCTTCTAATTTTACCAACAAAAATAAGATTTCATAGTTCTCATTATTTTTTGCACTACAAGAGTAAAAAGAGATTCCTGAATTTTATTCTGTCTAATGCATTATCACCAAAATTGCTTTCTAAATTATACTCTCTTATAAAACAAATGATCTGAAGTCAAGGTATGTTTCAAGTGTCATAAACAGCATAATTTGAAATTAAAGTGTTTGTCCATACATAATTCACTACATTTAATTTACAAGATCTTTAGTAACTATCTTTCATAGCAAGTTTCAAATTTACTTTGATATGTCAGTCCTGGCTATTATTTAGATAATTTCATATTTAACCTGTTACAGAATCCTTTAGATACACAAACAATTGTGGAACAAAATATAAACACTTTTTAAAGCACAGCAATGTTCTAAACTTGGAAACAGCACAGAAGACTACAATTATGACAAATAGTTCTTGATGTTTAACATGCAAATACAGTTCAGTGTATTTATGTTATACACTTTAGTATACATGTACCTAAATATATTAATATTAATAGTAAACGTGGCTGTTGAAGACAAGCTATTAGAAACTGGAATTTGTCATAAATGTACTTTTCCTTTACATTTTTTTTGGCAAGTGTAAAACAGATGTAGGCTACCAAACTGTCAAAAATGATGTTGAATTCTAGTTTTCATACAGACAGGTTTCATTTTTATCTTCCTCAGTGACAGAATATATTGCCTAATTTCCTTTGTAAAATTTTATTGTAAGTGATCATCATGTTAGTATCAGTAAAACTTAACCCAATGAAGAAATGTAGGAATGAATAATTACTCGATACCATTCTGGCACATAAATACATAAATATTAGTTTTTTTTTTTTTTTTTTTTTTGCTTTTGTTTTTGTTGTCATTATTTATTTATTTATTTGAGATTATTGTGTTGCTTTTATTTATTTATTTATTTAATTTAAAGTAAATAAAGATATGTTATCCTTTGCAGATTTATTATAAGTGCTGGTTGATTTATAACCTAGAAGAAATCCTTTGAGGAGCTGTACGCTTTCCTTTATTTTCTGTGAGAATTTTTTTTTTTTCTTTTTGTTTATCAATTCTTACTAGTATAGCCTATCTCACTCAGAGGAAGAAATAGAATTACACAGTTAAAAATTCAAGCTTATTGCCAGTATGTAACCAGAGCAGAAACTGTAGAATATACCAAGATTGAACTGTGAGCACTGAACACAGGCCTTTGCATCTGTGTAGTTATGAGAGTAATTCTAGTTTCTTGGAGAAAGGATTTTACTTTTATTCAGTCTTCCTAAAAGCTTTAAAATCAGTATGCTTTGAATTTCTAAGAACAGGTAGGTACCAACTCTTTCTATAAAATGGTATCTTTAAAATCCCAATACTCAAGTGTATTTCCCGTAACTCTGTAGTACCAGCAACAACAGATAGATTTTTCTTTGGCATCCTCGCATATTTGAAACAGACACCATTCTTGGTCATTAAAGATAGTCATTGGACTTCAGAAGGTTACAGCCAAAAGTGGTTTTGTTTCTAAGCCAAAACAAAGAGATTAGCAAATACTTGGTGGCAGTCTCATACTCTCACAGTAAGGTAGAAAAGATGTTTCAAAAAACAAAAAGAAGCAAAACTAAATTCCAGCCAAAATTACAAAGAGAAACCAGAGGAGCTATACAGATTTTTTCTGCAGTTAATATTGATTTTGACAAATAACCAAAGCAACAAAGCAAGTTAAATAGATAAGGTGGATTAGGAAGACAAATATTTTGTTGTTGTTGTTTTTCCCCAAGGCATGATTTCTCTGCTAAAAAAAAAAATCAAATAAATATAATATATAATTTATATATATATATAATTATATGTTATATATAATATATTATAATATATAATAATAATATGTTATATGTTATATAATAATAATATGTTATATATAATTATATGTTATATATAATTATATATATATGTATAATTCCACTGAACTTCTCACTGCATGTATTGTTCACAGTGTAATACATAGTACATAATAGATATTACATGTAGGATAGACCTCTGATCTTCTAATTAAACTGCAAGGAAAACAAGCCTGTACACAGCAGGGCACTGATGTAAAAAATGTATTATTTAGAAGAATGTAATACTTCTCCCACAATCTACAAACTATTTCAGTGTCAGTGCTGATAGATTGACTGCAGCTAACACAAATGGATGTATCTTATTTTCCCACATAAATATATTAAAATTTACATTTTTAGATCTAAACATGTATAAGTTCCAACTTGAGATATTGGGGAGATTGCATTTATACATACATAGAGGTTTATTTTATCAGGAAAGTCCTTAACAAAAGACAAAAACATGCCCCTTTTTCAGGACAAAACATTTCCAGCCAGGACCGCAGTGTTCAAATGGTGTGGGCACATCATTTTCTCATTAGCTATTCCATCTTTATAAGAAAGGTCCTGAATTCAATAATTCTCACTGGCAGTCCAATTTGTTTTTAACAGCTACGCTCTTTGCAAGACACCTTGTACTGCAGTCATGGGGTTTTATTCATTTGAATCATATGGCTAAATATAATTATAGCCGTCAATTACTTTGTACATTCAAAAACACAG
Organism: Oxyura jamaicensis; assembly: GCF_011077185.1. Taxonomy (NCBI): domain Eukaryota; kingdom Metazoa; phylum Chordata; class Aves; order Anseriformes; family Anatidae; genus Oxyura; species Oxyura jamaicensis. Next base: position 95,259,804 of record NC_048895.1, on the reverse strand, counting down.
AAAATGTCTTACATTGTATATAAGGCACCATTAGTGGAATTGTTTCCTTCTTAATTGGCAGAGTTTGGAAGTGTTCTTCAGGCTTTTTGGACTTCTCATAATGCTTTCCCTTCCCCCTTACTTTTCTGAATTTTAGTCAATGACTCTCATATGTGATCTTAGACACAGATTTCCTAAAATTCTTTGCTAAACTTTGGGACAGCTTCAACAGAAAAGGTATCACCATCCTCATCTGGATGCCCCTTTACAGCCACCATGGTTAGGATATTCTCCTGAAATGCTCCTGTTCCCCCAGCAAGCTACCAGCGCTGAATACTGAACGCCTGGATCCTTGCTGCAGGCTATATTAAAGAGCAGGGATGTATGTGGGGACAGAAGAGAGGGGAATGGGACTGTCTGGACACATCACCTCAAAGAGAAAAATGCACACAGAGTAATACTTGGAAAGGAAAAGCCAACCTAAATTTCTGTTAATGAAGTAGTCTTCCTAACACTAGGGCCTATTAAACTTATTTATTCTAACTTTGACAGTAACTCACTCTGGGGGCTTCTAGCAAATATTATCTCCCCTTCTTCCTCAAGTGTGTCACCAAAAGAAATATCTAGCATTTATTAAACCTTTAAAATGAGGCATTAATGAGGATAGGTGGCATACTTCAGGATACAATTCTGCACTCTGTCCTTAAATGCCTAGAAGCACCTCACTGTACTAAATGTTACATTTTATGGACAGGTTTAAAGCTTACTCTTATTCTCAGCATCTCTGTGCCTTGACAGAAGGCACCTCTTACTGAATGAACAGGATGTTTTCAACCTTATTCTCATTTGTCTACACATGACTGTCATCTCACTCAGTGTTAGCTAACAAACACCTAATGTCTTAAAAGACTTGGCTTTCAGAGATACAGTTATTACTGAATTTCTTTCCTTCTCACTCACCAGACAGAATGTCTGAATTCCTGTTCTGTTTCAAACAGCAAGGAATTATCAGTTTCCTGTGTTGCTTGTTTGTTTGGGTTTTGTTTGTTTTTGTTTTTACTTTTTTACATCTGAGAGCAGATGAGTTATTTCTATGAGTTTGCAACATTTGCTATGCTAGCTCTCAGCACAAGTATGCCAACAAACGTGTATAACCTCAATGATTATTAAATGTTTCCAACACATACTCAGGAAACAATATCCTGAGGGAATATTTTAGAACAAACTGACCTTCAGATTTCTTTCATATAACCTATGATTCAATAGTAATGATTTTATTGCTCAGCTTTGTAGTGGTAATTTTATTTACATGATTTTTTTTTTTTAAATATACTTCCTAGAAACTCACCTGGCAGTCATTGCAAAATTACATTAAAAATTATAAACAGATGGTTTTCCCAACTTGCTCGCTATGAAATTTATGTCCTCACTTTCTCAGAGGCAGTTAACATAAAACAGAAATGTTCAGCAGACTTCAATAATCATTGGATACACAAACTGGATTAATTATATGGACACAGGTTTCAGTAACTTGTATCATTAAATTACAGTGAAGGGCAGCAAACTATTTGTGAACATATTCTATGCCTCCAGAGTAAAATCCTCAGCTATTTGCAATGTACTTAAAACAGATTCACAAGATTTAAAGGGAGTCAAAATGCTAAATGAAACTATCTATCTAAAGAAGATAGATAAGAAGATAGACATTGTATAAAAGGTTAATATTTTAAATCATATGGGAGGGCACACAGGGAAGGTAGAAGGTGTGCCACTTTTTCTTCTATTCTGTGAGCAACAAGAATCAGCCTCCTACTGAAACAGAAATGGTGTCCACCCACTGCAACAGACAGGCTGAGGCTGAAACCTGGCCTACACCCAAACAGACCTCTGAGGACCAACAGGGCTGCCCAAGCCATCACTTGCAGAGAACTCCAGAATCTGGATGTCCTCCTCAGCCTGAAGGCAGAGGTGGGTGCTGCTGATACAAGTGTGCCAGCTGGATGAACATTTTGAGCACGTTGACATGTTGTGAGAGGAGCTCACCAGGCAGTGCAGTATCCAGGAATCCGAGTGAGATTGATGCTTGGTATTGTGCTCTGATATGGGCTGAGCAACAGCCCTGCCTTAGGTCCTGGCAAGGGGAAGGCTTCCAGGCCTGAACAGACAGACCTGACTGACTTACAAGGCAAGGGAGACTGGTCCCTTGTCTCTGCTCAGAGCAAGAGGAGGTGTCTGCCCCTTGCCCCTGAGGTGACCCTGTGCAACAGATAATATGCTTTGGGGCTGGAAAAAATGAGTGTGTGAGTAATGGCAAGGAGCCAGGAAAGGACAACTGTACAAAGTTGGTACAACCAACCACCTGTATTAGAAACAGTGCAACAACAACAAAAAAAATCCCCCCAAACCTTAAAGGTTGTTAGTAATTAGATATTCCTCTCTGAGAGGCAATGAGGCACTCATTTGCTGCCTGGATAATCTCTCCAGAGAGGTTTGCTGTCTTCCAAGGGCCTGCATTTGTGACATCACAAAGAGGCTATCAAGTCCAGTGTGACCAGAAGACTACGACCCATTCCTCTTTCACATAGGGTCAAATGAGGCTGCAACAACAAAACTCTGAAATATCAGAGTATGTCCCTTGGAAAGATTTTGACAGGATTCTTTTCTATCCTCTCAGCTGGAGACTGAGAACCTAGAAAAAGGAGATGAATGGATCAAGAGAATGAATGGTTCCATGGTTGGTGCCATGCTCAGAGTTTTAGGTTCTACAATTTTGGATGCACCTTTGAGAGACCTCCTGCTGACACCAGATGGAAACACATGACCAGGTGGGGCAAGAGATTTCTGGGCAGCAAGCTGGCTGGACTCATTAGCAGAGCTTTAAACTACATTCTGTGGGGGAAGGGGATGTAGCTCTGAGTGATGGGGGAACCTGGAAACACCACCTGGAAACACCAACACTTTAGGAAACAACAGGGAAATACCTGTGAATTGTCCCGAAGGAATTTGGGAGGGCTCCTCTTAAAAGGTGGCGTGGCCAATAGCACAGCTGAAATGCCTCTACACTAATGCACGCAGGATGGGAAACAAACAGGATGAGTTTTAAAACAATGGTGTAATTAGAAAACTATGACCTAATTGCTATCAGAGATACATGTTGAGACAGATCACACAAGTAGAATGCTGCAACTGAGGGCTTTTTAGGAGAGGCTGGCAGGGAAGGAGAGTCAGAGGTGTTGCCCTCTATGTTAATACGTGGGTAGATTGCAAAGAGCATCCTCTGAGAAACAGACACAGGCAGGTCAAGAGCATGTTGGTAAAAGTTAAGTACCAGACCAATAAAGGACACCTTGTTGTTGGGGTCTACTACAGGCTGCCTGATCAAAGGCAATTGATGAGGCCTTCTTGCTTCAGCTACAAGAAGTATCACGCTGACAGGCTCTCATCCTGATGAGGGTTTCAACCACCCTGACGTCTGCTGGAAAAACTACACAGCAGGCTGGCTGTAAGCAATCCAGGAGACTCCTGGAGTGTGTCAAAGATAACTTCCTGGTCCAGGTATTAGACAGACCAATCAGAGGAGAAGTGTTACTGGATCTGGTGCTCACCAATGCAGATGAACTTATGAAAGAGTTTAAGACTGGAGGCAACCTGGGCTGCAGTGATCACACCCTGGTTGAGTTCATCATCTCGAGGAATATGGACCTGATGAAGAGCAAAGTCAGGACCCTGAATTTCAGAGGAGCAAACTTCCAACTGTTTAAAGAACTAGTGGATGAGATGCCCTAGTGGATGAGTCATGGCAGTCAGGTGAAGTCCCCAGTGACTAGAAAAAGGAAAACATCACTCCTATTTTTAGAAAGGGTAGAACGGAAGACCAGGGGAACTATGGACCAATAAGCATCACCTCTGTGCCTGGGAAGATAATGGAACAGAACCTCCTGGAAGCACATGCAAAGGGGGAAGACCGACCAATGTCATCTAACTGGACTTCTGTAAGGCCCTTGACACAGTCCCACATCCTGATCTCCAAATTGGAGAGAGATTGCTTGGAAAGGAGGATTATTTGGTGGATAAGGAACTGTCTCAGTAGCCACAGCCAGAGAGTTGCTGTCAACAGCTCTATGTCCAGGTGAAGGCTTGTGATGAGTGGGGTCCCTCACAGGTCTGTCTTGGGATCAGTATTGGTTAATACCTTTGTTAATTATATAGACAGTGGGATCAAGTACACCCTCAGTAAGACTGCAGATTATACCAAGTTGAGTGGTGCAGTTGAAACAACAGAAGGAAGGGAAGCCATCCAAAGGGACCTGGACAAGCTTGAGAATTGGACCCATGTGAACCTAATGAGGTTCAACACGTCCAAGAACAAGGTGCTGCACCTTGGTCAGGGCAATCCCAAACATGAGTATAGACTGGGAGAACTCATGGAGAGCAGCCCTGCAGAGAAGGACTTGGGGGTTCTTGTGGATAAAAAGTTTCACATGAGCTGACAGTGCGCTCTTTCAGCCCAGAAGGCCAACTGCATCCTGGGCTGCAAGAGCAGAGGCAGGTGATTGTTCCCCTCTGCTCTGCTCTTCTGCGAACCCACTTGGAGTGCAGTGTTCAGGTCAGGGGTCCCTAGCACAAGAAGGATGTGGATCCGTTAGAATGATCCAGAGGAGGGCCACAAGGATGATAAGAGGGCTGGAGAACCTCTTCTATGAAGACAGGCTGAGGGAGCTGGGGACATTCAGCCTAGAGAAGAGAAGGCTCTGGGGAGACCCATTGTGGTATTTCAGTACTTAACAGAGGTTATAAAAAAGATTAAGAGTTTTTTTTTGTTTGTTTGTTTTGTTTTGTTTTGTTTTGTTTTTTACATGGGCAGAGAGTGATAGGACAAGGGGGAATGATTTTAAACTAAATGAGGTTTTAAATTAACTAGATTAGAGGGAAAATTATTTACTCAGAGGGTGGTGAAGCAATGGAACAGGTTGCCCAGAGAAGCTGTGGATGCTCCATCCCTGGAGGTGTTCAAGGCCAGGTTGGATGAGGCCCTGCACAAGCTGATCTATTGCGTGGCATCCCTGCCTATGGCAGGCAGGTTGGAACTATGATCTTTAAGGCCCATTCAGCCCAAGCCATTCCATGGTTCTGTGACTGATTCTATGATTATTTATCATTTATATATATATGATGATATGTTATTTATATCAATATACTAGTAGAATCAGGGATTGCACACTGTAGTTTACACCCCTCTTGACTAATTCCTTGGGTTTCCGAAAGAATTTAAAAACTGGATTCCAATTTAAATGAGCAATTCCTTTACAGTAAATGCTATTTTGTAAACATAAATATAATGCACACCACAACCATTCTAACCAAAAAAATATACCAAAGACTGAGCAGCTCATTGCTGTAAGACTATGAAATAGAGCTATGATATGAGAAATCTGTAATAAATGTAAATTGGAACACCTCTATTGCTGAGGTGAGAAATTCCTTTTTTTCCTAGAGATGAAAAAGTCCTCTCATTTTTGAGCTAGGTCAGAGAACACAACTGAAATGCATCCACTTTTTTCAATAACTGTGATAAAAGTACTTTCACCAGGTTATGTGACCTTTACAATGTGACTAGATACTCTACACTACAGAAAAATGTGTTTTAAAAAGTAATTTTAAAAATGAAGGTCTCTGTAATCTTCTGATCCAGTTTCTCATATATAAAAATCCCAGCCAAGCTTAAAAATATTAACATCTAATCTCCCTAAATGATTTGAACATCAAAAAGATTTCTAATTAAACATCATTGGATGAAAGCTGAACTTTCATCAAGAATTATTTTAGGTATGGTTGTTTTTTTTCAGATTACTAATGTGTTTCAGACAGCAAATCAATACATAGAACATCCCAATTCATAGAAAGAGAAAATCTCATAGTTCATTAAAAGACCATCAGAAAGATGTATAAAAATGGTAAGAGATAGAAGCAAGTATCTTAATTTCTGTGTACACAATTTACACTATCAGCTATCTAGGTTGCACATACTTGCTAAAACAGAGTAACATTTGACAATTCTGCTTTAACGTAGCATTTTATACTCCCTAAGAACAGGGACAGATATAGTATTTGCAACTCTAACACCTTCTGTGCACAAGAGAAAAATATCAAAAAATCTTATATTTAGTACCATTTCCCCCTGTACTCCAGAACCTTATCCATTATTCATCAAAGAACCTAAATAACATTATAAAACATAGGTGTTCTTTAGTGCAGAAACATAAACAAAGACAAAAATACTGTCCCTCACATAACCCACACATAATGACATTATTAACATATTTAAAAAAAAAAAAAAAACCTTCTTTGACAGGCCAATATCCTATATTTGGAAATTTGCCTTCTCATGGCTGGTTATTAGGTGACTTACATAGAGATATTTGGGGGCAGGGGTATGATGTCACCAAGAAAGAAAATATCTGGATGTTTCTTTTGGGCCTTGAGCTAAAACTGACTTAACCTTAATCCCCTAATCAAGTTTTGCTGTTACAGTACTGGGACAGTTGCTTGACTTTCTAAATAAACAAAGTGTTCTTTACCTTTCCTTGGGTAAAGGAAACATATGTAAGAAGAATGCTCAGTCTAAATTACATGGCCACCCTTAAAAACTAAGGGCTGTTTCAGAGAATACCTAAATAAAGACTTAAATATTAGACAGTAATCTTTTCTTTAGGTAGGAATGGAGTAAGATTCTCATCACAAACAGAACTGGGATTACATGAAAATTTTTCTGATTGACTATAACATATATAAAATGAGTTAATGAATTAGAAAAACCAGAAATCATATGAGATGGTAGCCTGATAATTAAAAGCTAATTTATGAAAAGTTGAAAATGATCTTGTTTACTGCTGAGAGGTGGGGAGAAGAGAAGAAGGAATCCATAAGGGTATTGAAGTTAACGTTTGCAATTTTTTGTGGGGGCAAACAAAATAGCAGATTTTAAAGACAGTTATATATTAAACATTCACTTTTTAAAATTAACAGTTTGGAATGAAAATATAAAATCAGCTTTTCTTCCTTATGCTTGCAGTGGGGCTAGTTTTGCAAACACAAGAAGCCCCAGGAAGAACAGTGCAGTTCTTTACCAGGCCATGTGTTTGCAAATTTGGGCACTGTGCTGTAGTAACTCTGCTCCTCCTCCCCAGCTCCCCAAATCTTTAGGAGTGCACATTGAAGTGGGAATTTCCCATCTTATAAAATTTGTAGAGGGTCTCTGAGATGCCCCTGCAATAGGCCTAACGAAATTATCTCAGGCAGAATAGCTGGAAGAATGGGAAGATTCCCATTTAGGATCTAATTGAGGGGTTTAGGGTTTTGCCTGTCTTTTTGGGCTATGACAGTAGAACACACTGAGCTCTGATCAGCTTGAACCACTAGCCTGTTGAACATTAAGGGATGGAAAATCATCTGACTGCACAATAACATGAAATAAATGTATACGCATGTTCTAAGGAAAATGTAGCTTTTGATGTAACTGTTCCAAACCAGTAGACCAGATAAAGATGAAACTCGAACACTCTTACATTTTTGTTTTGACTTTGTAGTTCTCATTGAATTCCACTTTGTTAATTAAATTTTATCTAATGATTCCAGAACATCAAATAGTTGTGGACTAAAAAAAAGAAAAAAAAAAAAAAAAAAAAACTATTTTATCTTATTTCAGTTATTTCAGATTAATTTCTTAACTCAAGGCATTAGGTCACTTTTTTGAACACCCAGATTAATACTTCAGTGACAGTAAAGCAGATAGTATAAACATGCCCTAGAGCTTTTACCACAAATCAGACTTGGTTTTCTGATCCTACCAGTATGAACAGCTTGTAAATGTTGTTCCCAATAGACTGTAGTCATCTTACAGTTGGATAGCATTGCCCCTGGAAGCCTCAGTCTGGAACTGCTGACAGAACTCGCCAGTAAATTTCTTCAAGCTTAAATATCCATTTAACTGTAACTGACTAGTCAGGATACAGAATGACTGCCAAGGTGCTTTCAGAGTACTCCTCTCTATTTACCTTATAATTTTCCTGAATAAATAAAATTCTTCCTGATGTTCCCCACAGAGAAAAAAATAGAATACATTCTTAGTTTTAAGTTTAGCTTTTGCTTCTTTTCTTTCCCTCAGGACATATATATATCTTTTTTTTTTTTTTTTTCTTTCTTTGAAAAATAAATGAAGGGAGGTATACATTAAGGATTGATAAGAATTAGAATATTCTCTTTTCCCATTCTAGTTTGATAAAGGGTGGACATCACATCACCTCAATGACACCAGTGGTGAGACTTTTCTCCAACAGGTCATTTATGTTAAGTGAAAGCACTGGATAATAGAGCTCAATAAATATTGCATTTCTGTAAACTGTTCAGGCATGGCAGCTGGCAAATGAATCTATCCATGAGTGTCATAAAAGTGACTATTATATAATCAATAATCATTCAGAAGAAAAAGGGAAAATTATCAAAAAAGCAACAAAGCAGAATGTGTCTATTATTCTCTGTATACTCAGATTAAATTAACAATAAATGAAAAGAAATGAAAGAGGATAATCACAACAGGTTGCGATTGTAAAGATGTAGAGTTTAAACAGAAGGCTCCTTTGAAAGATCATCAAATAAAACAGGAGGGTTTGAGTTGGTTGGTTGGTCGGGCTCGTTTATTTGCCCAGTTTTTAAAGAATATATATTTTTTTTTCTAAAGAAAGAAAAATCTATTGTTCACTCTCTGAATTATAGATAAAAACAAAACAAACAAACAAACAAACAAAAACCACCAGTAGGCAAAGGATTTAAGTGAAGAAATGGACCAAAGGATAATATCGAATACTGGCAGTCAGCAAAAGAAACAAATTAGCAAATTAAGTTCAGCAGTAAAATCCTTAAAATGATAAAAAGCCATTGGTCAGAGCCAGAAGCCATTCATGGTCAATTACAACTGAAAAAAAAAAAAAAAAAAAAAAAAAAAGGATGAATGCAAACAGAAGCTGGAAACATGCACAAATAGATAAATAAATAAATAAATAAAATATAAAAGGACATGAAACTTGGTAATAATTAACAGAGTGCAGAAAATGTAGGACTAATTTTAAATATCCTTCCACTGCAGAGCTACTTTCAGTTTAGCTACGCTATAATTACAATTAGTAGCATAAAATCCATGCTAGAAAAATGTTTTGATTGCAAAATCAAATGCTCAATCTGAGGAAGTCTCTGATTTACACACAGTTGTCTGTTATGTGTCTGTATTTGACTAAATGTATCAGGAACCATATTTAAACAAAACAAAACAAAAGAAAACGAAAACCATAAAAAACGTCTGAACACTGTATCAAGTTGATTCCCACATGTATTGGTGTGGGTGTGGATTTGGGTTTGTGTGAGTATACAGAATTTTAGACAGATTTATTTTCATAATTTAAATTTTTGTGAGCTTGATTTTCTCACATATCCTTTGTGTGAGAAAGGCTTGTTAGAATTTTCTTGTTTTATTTGTTCCACATAACTTCTTGGCATTTTTTTCAGAGAAAAAATAAACCACTCTTAAACCAAATCATATTATATATGTGTACTATTGTATATGCAAACATATACATGAACACTCTCTGTTAGCATTGCAAAAATTATTACATTATCTTTAAGCCAAATATTGAACTATTTTATAGTAGCAGACCATTGACCAACTTAGAGACGGAGTTACTGAGGGGATAGGAGAAATTGGTAATAAACACTAAGAAAGAGGCCACTGGAAGTACGAACTAACTGACGAAAGGCAGTTAGGAGGATGTCTGTAAAACAGATATTTTGTGAACTATTCTTTTAATCCTGTTCCACGCAGTAAATTCAAATACTGAAAAAATACAGTTACTATTAGCAAAAATCTGCACAGTTTGTGGAAATTTCTTCTATTACATTTAATAGTCTTTATAATCTAATCTCCTTAATCCATGTAGTGTTTGCATATTTCTCCATTTTTTTTTTTCCTTTTTCTTTCCAATTTATTCAGTTATTTCCTTTACTGAGGTGCTTACAAGTTACCCAATAATGGATGTGTAGTCTAGCCAGTGAAATAGGGTCTGTCATCTCTGAACAGTGACGTGATGCCCTTTTTTGCAGGCTGCATTAATTATAAAATATTTTTCTGAACACTCATTTTATCAAGCAGCTTTGTGGGAAGAAAACTCATCCTGCCATTTCTGCATCTCACCCTGAATACCACTGCAATCAGTACAGTGTAGAAAGAAGAGCATCCAACAAGAACTTGAAACATGGGGATATTTTAATATGAATTTATTAGGAAATTGTTTATGATGCATATAAGTGGATACAGATGTCAGTTTCTCTGTGCTACATAAATTTGGGTGATGAATACATTTAATTTTGCTTTTGAAAGCTTTTATTCACAAGATGCCAGATCTTCCCTTTATATGGAAATATTAATTGATATTAGGAAATTCTGTAAAGATATCTTTGGTATGCACAGTTAATATTTCTGTCATGATTAAAGCACCTCATTAGCAGTACAGTATCAGGTCAAAAAATGTGTGTAAATGTGTATTATGTGAATGACTGTCTGAGATCTGATCCACAGCCTGCAGAAATCAATGGAAAGACTACTCGTGCCATCAGAAAGCTTGGACTTAATTTCATAGCTTTTCATTAGGTGTAAGTGGTTTGTACCTTGTCTACTCAAACAACGCTGTACTGATAAATCTCTAATTATAAAAAAAAATATTTGCTATTATTTATTATTATTATTTGCTATTATCTGTCTTTTCTCTCTCAAAATAAAATAAAATAAAAAGTAATATTAATTTGAGAAATCTTTTAACACAGAATTTGCAATGGTGCTCTGAAATACTTTATCATGTTAAGAAACTTCATTGTAACCTACAAAATATTTTTACCTTTCATTATACCTTCATATTTTTTCTAGTTCTATGATATTTATTATGCATCTTCTGTCTTATATAGCTTTTACTTAATGACAAGGAACCCACTTGTTTTGCTTTGTTTTGTTTTTAAATATTATTTTGGTGGCAATTCCAAGCACATTTCTATCTTCACTATACTTTGGAATAAACTGTGTGTGGAATGCTGCTAATCTGTAATTTGTGAACACTGACGCAGGAAGCAGGCTATGATCCAGTCTAGGTAAAAAAAATTCTGAGTCAGTTAACAGAGACTACCTTGACAGCAGTGAAAACAAACATATGGGCCTCTACAGTTAGAAAACTGTTTGAATCAATGCACCTAAAGAATCTTCTCTTTTCATTAGGAAGCATGTTGCAGAAGAATATATTAAAACTTAGCAGAAAATATGTTAAAACTCATAGAATGGCTGAGGCTAGCAGGGACCTCTGGAGCCCATCAGGTCCAACCCCTGCCCAAGCAGGGCCACCCAGAGCAGGGTGCCCAGGCCCATGTCCAGGTGGCTTCTGAAGATCTCCAAGGAGGAGACTCTGGGCAGCCTGTGCCAGCCTGCTCCATCACCTGCACAGTAAAGACATGCTTCCTGTTGGCACCTCCTGTGTTCCAATTTCTGTCCATTGTCCTGTAATTGGGCACCACTGAAAATTGAGTCACCATTATGCCACCATTAAAAGACACTGATTCTGTCATAAACTACTTCAAAATTCCACAATAGCTGAGTAGAATCAGAACATATGACCTGTCTATCTAATCTAATAATATCTATCTAATATTCTTCATTTCCAATTCACCTTTCTGTTTGTTTGTTTTTGTTTTTGTTTTGTTTAAAGCTACAATAACAAAGCTTAACAGAAAATCTGTGAAGTACATTGACTATATTTCATTTAAAACTAAAATAAGGAAATACAGTGGGTGCTGTTGGGGATTAGCACTGCTTAAAAACAAAGTTTCAAAAATTGCCTAAATGTTCTCTACCACAGAAAAGTCTTGGTTTTGGAAATTGTTTTTTTCAAGATCATCAATTTGTACAATAGATCAGTTTTTGTCTCAAAACACCACATTAATACTGGAAATGCATAGTGACCTGGAGGGAGGTGACTGTCTAAACAAAACAATAATCACAATTAAATTTATTGATTTTAATCTGTGAATAATGTAGTCACAGCAATCTGAATAGTTCATCTGGGGAAAGAAGAGTAAACTGCATAGAAAGAAAAACTGAACAATTTTCACCCTGTCTACAGAGTTGATAAGAACTGCAAGAGTTCAAAGATGTTCTTTGTTACTTACTTGAATAACTTATTTCCTGAGGTTATCAAAAATGTTAGCTAGTCTGGATTAACAGAAAGAAAGGAACATGTTTTATAACTATTATTAGTTATCTAATATGCTATTTACAACATGTGGTATCATAAAAATATGCTGTAAAACAGTAATAATACTGTAGCAGTTCTTATACTGCCACTATATCAGTGTAGAAAGTTATTCTATGACAGGAAGAATGAGCTGCATGATGTCTGGCTTTCGGCATGTATAATTTCAGTTACAAAAGAATTAATGGTATTCGATATTAAATTTAAGCATAATCATGCTGTATTGCATTTTTTTAAGGATTTTATATTGTCTCACATATTTGATCCTTTCAAATTTGGAAATAACTGCATCTGAAATACACCCACACACTTTGGTAGCTATCTACATGCAAATTTTAGGTCAGAAATATTTCCAAAAATTTCTGATACATAGAAATGTATTTTGCTTGTAAGCCTTTTCATATGGAAAGAGCTATACTTGTACTGAAACATGGAAGAATCTCACCTTCTTTATTACATTGTAACAAATGAGAAACTGCTTACAAGTACTCCAGAAAAATATTTTATACAGTTATGCACAATTTATTTTTAAGTGTCTAAAGTAAATATTGTGCAATTTTCTAGGTGCAGAACCCAGGCAGAAGATTCTCTACAGAAACCAAAGAAATACTAAATAAGCAATCCCTATCACTTCTACCAGCATCATCCACATCAGCGAAATCATTGTCTCACTGTCACAGGTATTTCATTTTCTGCTCCGCAAAATAAGTCCAAACACCTTGAATAAAAAGAGACAACTTCATTATACAGAGTGGCATCATAATTTTGTAAGCAATCTTTTTGCAAGAAAAAGCTTAAATGGTAGGCAAAGTTAGTATGCCCAGTCAAAAACATCTGCTGCCATGGAAAGTGATTAACCCTTAGAATAATTTTCTTCTTACATGTTCTCAAACAATACATGAAGAAATATACAAACATAAATTTAATTCTTTTTTTTTTTCTCTCTCTACTTTTTTTACTTTTTTTTCTCTCTCTACTTTTATTTTACGAATTTAACAATTCCAGATTTTAGTTCTTAAAAATTATGATTCTTTAATTCTCAGCAGAGTAAAACACAGATAATTACCATTCCATCTGTTCTATTAATAATTGTTCTATTTATAGATAATTGATTTAAAGGAACTTCTTGGGACATCCAAAGAGTAATTTTCAGTAAAGCTTTCCATGTACATTAAATATTAATTACTTCATATTATTACAGATATATTTCTTAAAATCCCTAAGTCGACCCTTAAATTGGACTGAATTTGGCTCATTCTCATGGAAAGCCATAAGCAAGCTTCTTATAAGCCTTGGATATTTGTAGTGAGGATATAGCTGTGAGGATTTTACAGATTTCCTGAGAAGACCAATTTTAATTTTATCTATCTATCTATTTATTTATTTATTTATTTAAGTGTAAGTGTGCTGGGTCTGGCTGGGATGGAGTTAACTTTCCCTGCAGCAGCCCATCGAGTGCTGTGCTTTGCACTTGTAGCTAGAACAGCACTGGTATCACTCCAGTGTTGTGTCTATTGCTGCACATCAGGACTCCCTCCAAGCCCCCAGGAGCCAGCAAGTGGGGGGTGGGCAAATGATGGGGAGGGGATATCACCAGGGCAGCTGACCTAAACCAACCAAAGGGATATTCCATTCCATATGGTGTCACACTCAGCAATAAAAGATGGGAAAGGGGAAGGGCGGGAGGGGGGGTTCTCATTGTGAAAATGTCCATCCTCCTAAAAAAAACTTTAAGCGTATTGAGGCCCTGCTTCCCAGGACGTGGCTGAACATCACTCATTCACATTCATGGGAAGTAGAGAGTAACTGATATTTTGTTTTTTCTCTCTGTGCTTCCGTGTAGCCTTTTTTTTTTTCTTTTTTTCTTTTTTTCTTTTTTCCCTCTTCCTTTTCCTTTTAATTAAATCATCCTTATCTCAAACCCTGAGCTCTTTGTGTCATATTTTCTCCCCCTTCCTCTTTGAGGAGGGAGTGTGAGAGAGAGGCTGTGGTAGAACTTGGCTGCCCACCTGAGTAAAACCACCACAGTAAGTAAAATATTTGTAAGTTGATATCCATAGGGAGTAGTCTGAACTGGAGGATTTCCAAATAAATAAGCAAAACACTGAATCATATGGGAAGGAAGAGTTTTTAGCACTAGCTATTATTTATACATTTATTGCCAGGTATTGTATTAGACATAGACATTTATAAATTCAAATCCTACACATTGCTGCTGAAACTGAAGCAGCAGGAGTAGAAGACAGAAGTATGTTCTGATATCACAGAAATACTTAGAATTAAATGCAGACTTCAATTCCTGATGTCTCAGTTAATGTACAGCGACATAAGTAAAGTTCTACACAGAAAAATGCTGTATTTATTGCCTCTCAAAGAGCCAGACCTGAACTACATTTATCCCTGTCTTAAGGCACCTGAGTTTTCAAGGCAGAAGCTTAGGCTCTCTAGCTTATCGGTTGGACATGGACATTTATCTCCAAAGTACAATTTAGAAATAATGACTGAGCAAGAATTCTTCCTGGTTGTTTCTGGACTTTCACTTACATTCTGTGTGCTGTCTAAATCATTATCGTGAGATTAGTCAATATTAGGATATTTGTACTAGGTCACACCTTGTCCATTAGTTTCTGACAGTGATCAATAGCAGGTACCTAGAAAAACAAGGATGACTAGAAAAAATTCAAAGAATTTTTTCCATGTTAAACTTTCCCAGCTATTTTCTCTTCTGCAATATTTTCAACTGGAACTAACATCTGTATTTAATTGCCTTAGATATATTTTCCTTCCATTAATGTGTATGCACAGTTTTTGAACCCTCTAAAATTTTGGCATCCATGTATCCTGTGAATATGAGTTAAACAGTTTAAATATGCACTCTATGAAAAGTTACATCTTTTTGCAGCATTGAACTCACTACCTCATGTATTTAAGTAATATACTGGTGCGTGTATAATTAATGTTTCAGTTTAGATCACAATGTATCTGAAGCAAATCTAATCATCCCTCCTTACCAGGCTTGGATTTAGCACAACAAGGAGGTGTCAGTTTGCTGCTAGATTACTTTTGGGCAAAACTGAACTGGAAGATGAACCCAGTGAAGCCACCCAGTGTATTCCATGCACAAACAGGCATTGCCATCCACTCATGGCAGCAGAGCTAGACAGAAGCCCCATGGCCTCCGAATCCCCCCCTACAACAGGGGTCCTGAAAACTATCTCATTCCACAGATCTGCCCCTGTTATGCCATGCTACTTTCTAATTTAAACATAGGCTTTCACCTAGGGAACTGCAAATAATTATTTTCCATTGTATTTTAGGAGATCTTCCTCCATTTTGCAGTTAAATAAAACATTACGTAGAAAAGATCACAGCAGCCACAAACTGCCTTTCTATATACTAGTTTTGTTCTCTCCTTCAGAGTTAAACATTTCATGCTGGAAGGTGCATTTGAAAAACTTACATGTACACATAACAAAGAATGACATCAGACATTTATTTGCTCTTTTTTTTCTGCTAGTGAGAAACAATGAATGATATTATTGCTGCTTCTATACTCCAAGTCACAGATGGATTGGTTTATAACTCAAGTGTCTAACTATGCTATCAATTGCATTGAAAGGAATATTTGAATATGCTATTCAAAAAGTTTTGCCATATATGGCAGGTTTATTTTTTTATTTTTTATTTTTTCCCTTTCTTTTTTAAATAACTTTAAAGATAAAACAAGGCAATGTCTCAGACAGATTGTAAGACATCTCACTAGTATTAATTACTGCATACTCGTATACTTATACACCGTTGATCCCTTAGAAATGAAACTAGCTAATCAAGAGTTGACAAAATCTTACAGGTGTACTACATATATAGACAGAAGAAGCAAAACCAACAGAGTTATTATTATTATTATTATTATTATTATTGGAACTTGTTCAACAATAACAAAATAGCCATCTTCCTTTCTTTCAGGACTGACTTGTCATAGAGTGCTGATGAGAGTAATAAACTGTATCTTCACACCTGCATTAATGTCATTCAGAAATCTCCCTCAGTCAAAGGTCAAGATCAAGGAAGATGAAATCATAGGAATCAAATACATTAGAATAGCCTAGGTGGAACATTTGCAATGAATCTAACGCTAGGTCATTCACTGAGAATACATAGAAGAGAAGTTTTCATATTATTTCTAATTTGTAACAATTCACCATCAGTGGAAAGATGAAATATAGGAAAAGATGCCCAAATCATATTTCGATGTTTATTCTCCCATTGCTTGCAAAGGAAAATAAAGCCAGTAAGAGTAAGGTGATACTAGCCTACTAACTCTAAATATTAATAATAAGCTGGAATATTTCATCTAAATTCCCACAGTACTAGATTACTATTATATTTTTTTGTTGTTGTTCTTGTTCTAATATGGATAACATTGACATTGCACAGGTGTTTTAGAATGCCTTTCTTTTTTTCCTGACATTAGGCACAAAGAGATCACATCAATGTCAATACTTTGTTTGTTTTGCCATACCAAGTTACTCTTTTTAACAGCTGCTTAACATCACCATACATCTGTAGACTGAGCTCCTTATGACTACCACATCTGTTATTCTGAGAACATTGCTAGTTATGTCATTTATATGTATGACGACTACATCATTTTGAAGTGTAGTAATATCTTCCTGCTATCCAAGTTACCTTTAGTAAGCTGCCATAATTAATTTTTTTCAAATATATTAGTATGATGTTATGTCCATATTATTATTTGTCTACAATAGACTTAAGAGATTTTTTGAAGTATTTTTTTTAGAAGCACAAGGATATTTTATTGTAATTTCACCAATTTATTCTGTAATTTCCTCAATAATCATTAGAATCTATGATTAAATATGCTAGTCTAAGTGGAGATTACTGTTAGGCAATTTAGATCAGTAACTCACCTATTTCTTGGAACAGCGACCTTTGCCATACGTAAAGATTCCTCCTACATCATCACGTTTCTTTAGCATTGGATTTTAATTGAAAAGAAAAGAAATAATCAGTGTCTAATCAGTGTCTGTCTCTTGGAAGAGCTTCTAAAAGGTCAAAATAAAAAAGTGTTACACAGTTTTGAGAACTGTTAGGTCTTAGAGCCTAGAAGATACTCACAATACAGTTAATTAATTACCAGAGTCAGTCTCTTCTAATAAATCTCTACATAATAACATATTAAAAAAAAAAAAAAAAAAAAAAAAAAAAGAACACCCCATTGTCTTATTCTGTAAACAGCTGTGTATAGCAGCTCTCTGGCTTTCACCTACAGTATATACAAGGGCAATTTTGCAGCCTACACCAGGGTAGTCTAGCAGACAGGTAAAGAATTTACTCAGGTAAAAATGTCAAAATGCTTTCTGAAAACAAAACCTTCTGGGATGAAAGAAAACCTAAACTTAAAAGTGCTAGTCCTCAAGAGACCCAGACTCACCTCTCTACCTCATACACATTTTGGGACTATACACCTACACAACAGCCACACATAGGGACTTCTTACACATGGTAAGAATTGGACTGCTGTACCTAAAACACATGTAACTAATTTCCCTGTATTTATGTCATTTGATACCACATGAACTGAAGAAAGAATGACACGTATCTAGAAATGGTTGATGCTTGCTCTGCACATACATAAAAGCAGAAACTTCCCCTTATCTGTGATGAGGGAGAGGGAAATTAAAAACACATGAGAAAAAAAGTTAAGCTGGTGATTAAGGCTGATGATAGAGGCTATCAAAAAGAAGACAAAGAGCCACGAAGGAAAGAAGGAAGAAAATATAAATTCAAGAGATGGTGGAGGAGGAGAGAGCATGAAGCAAGAAATTCTGTAATAGCTGACATGTCAAGTTACAATCAAGAAAGAAATTGCCTCCCACACTTCAAAGTTAGTATCCTAGAATAGATAATATAGAACTAGGAGATGTGGAAAATATTCTGGTGACCAGACATTACTTAAGAATATTTTATGATAGGAACAAAATTTAGAATCATGACAAGATTTTTATACTTCATGATCGTTCATTTTCCTTACTAATCTCTTCCTCTGGAAACTCCAAAATAAAAGGAGTATCTCACATTACTATTTTCTACCAGCCTGTTAGTTTCTTGAGGAATTCAAAAAGGCCAGAAAGATAATCACCTTTACCTAATATGTATAATTTACAATCTTAATTGCTTTCCTGATCTGGAGGTAAGATACACTGTTCTGTAATTCTAGTGCATACATGGCAATTAATTGCCAGTTTTCTAACTTTTACTTGCAGATATTGTCACTGAGAATGTGGGACTTTTAAGTCTTCTATGTTTCACTATGTATTTATATTCTTCTGATTATGGTTTTCTTATACGTACATTTTACAGATATTTTTTTTTTTCCCATCCCTTGAAAAAATGTCATGATTCCTTTGAAGACAGAGCCTCATGTGCATATGGCAACATGACAGCAATGAGATGAACTTGTATGTCAACAATGAACAATGTATTTATTATTCTAATGTTTCTAGTATTACATATTATTCTAGTAAGATATATTTTCTAAAAGGTAAATTAGTTAATTTTTTAGTTAGTGGGTAAACTATTTTTTTTTTTACATTCATTAACAATTTTAAATAACTTAAAAAGGTTTTGATCAAATTTTAAATTGAAAATAACATTTTAAGTTTTTAACTTTTCATGTAAAAATCATTGAAGCTGTGCCAGCTTTTTAAGAATAAATCTCTTCACCTAATATTGAATATAGCAACTGAAATTTGCATTTTTGAAATTAAATTTGCATTTAATTTCAAGCACCATTTTTCACTATTCAGTCTTTTTCATTTTTAAGATTTAAGATTTTTAAGAGCAAGCTGAATAGGTAAACCTTTCTACAGTCTTGAGTCTTTTCTCCTGTGTTACTAAGTACAGAGTATGATATTCAATGCTATAAATATTCAGAAAAGATAACAGATTGCATGCTATTTCATTCCATATGACAACACATTTCCTTTTGCAAAATATTCCTTTGACAAATAAGGAAACTATTTAAATACAAATAACAGACCAGCAGTCTTCTGAAATTTGTCCTCATCTTTCAGGCAACTTTAAGAGTTACCTTTTAAAATTAGATTTTGTTGATACCTGGATATTTTTATTTTTAAAATTAAATTGCACTTTAAGAATTTATTTTAGTATCTTTCCATAGTTGTCCATTATAATAAATTGTTCCAATTGTTCCAATCAACCAGACATCTAGAGAGCACAATAACATTGTTTGTTCTATTCTAGAGAATCAAATATGCTGCTGTCACTGTAGTAAAATATCTCATTTGCAGTACCTGTAATATCTTTTCTAGTTTCCTCTTTGCTAAAGGTGTGGAAAAAAATATGCTGATTGAACAAGTCAATTGCATTGCCTGCACAGCACTTAAGGTCAGGATTTGGCTGAGGTGACCAAACATGTTTCCTAACTTCAAGTAATTTGAAATTAAATTAAAGTGACTCCATTTTTACACTGCAATCACATTCTACTACATTGTTGTAGCTTAAATATTTGTAGTAAGCTAAACTCCTCTCACAAAACATCCATTTACATGCATTCATTTTATTTATAAGGCCCTGGAATTAACATAAAATGCATGACAAATCTTAAGGATTGAGAAAGCAATTAGAGAAATGATGAAAAAAGACACAGTCATGTTATGCCAATAATCACACGTTTAGGAATAAAAATGTCAAGGTTCTATTCTGGTATATGCTCATTTCAGTCCACATTATATTCTTCACTAGATATAAAATATAAATCATAATTTGAGTACACTGATAACTTTTCCAGTCTTCTATGGAAACCTGGTTTGATCAGATACATTATTTTTGCAATTTTTAGTGGTCTTACCCATTTTAGCCAAGCATGACTAAATGGAATAATCAGTGTAAACTCTGAACTCTGGCAGATACTAAATGAACCACACTATTTTTAATACACTAGTAGAAACATGAGAATATAAATATAAATGTCCGGCAAAATGAAAAATACGAAAATGCAGGACAGATTTTTCTTACATCTAAAACAAATTGTAAAGAAAAACAGTCCATATAATACAATAACAGTTGATTGAGTGATTCAAGCATTCTAAGACAGGAAATGAGAAGAACATAATTTAGTAGTTAAAATTAATTAGCTACATCATTTTGCATTTCTCATGCATTCACAAATCCTTGAAATTGCAAGAAAAGGAGCTGACAA
The DNA here is from genome assembly GCF_011077185.1 of Oxyura jamaicensis. Lineage (NCBI taxonomy): Eukaryota > Metazoa > Chordata > Aves > Anseriformes > Anatidae > Oxyura > Oxyura jamaicensis. The sequence goes on along the minus strand of NC_048895.1, from coordinate 95,239,242 downwards.
CAATAACTCTGTCATCTGATTTTACATGCATAGAAAATATTTAGAATAAGCATTATCCAGACACATAGATTTGTGGGTTACTTTTTCTTTTGTGCTATTTTCATCTAGTTGATTAGACTTTTGCAAATGCAACAGTCTTTGGAGCATTTAGACATTTCATTTATGTCTTTTCTTTTCTTTTCTTTTCTTTTCTTTTCTTTTCTTTTCTTTTC